>NW_027456965.1:0-224170 GCF_040206685.1 Ascaphus truei
CTCCCGTTCTCTTTTCCGTTTAGCGGCCAGATTCATAATGACCCCCCTGAGGGTAGCCTTATGGGCCTCCCACAGTCTGGAGTGCGTAGCCACACTCCCCTCATTCTCCTCGAAGTATTGTGTGAGCTTTTCCCCAATTTCCACCTGTAGGGCTGGGATTTTCAGCAAGATTTCGTTTAGTTTCCAGTTCGCTCTAGGTCTGTCTAGTGGGATTAGTGTGCACCGCAGCTCTATAGATGCATGGTCTGACCATGAAATATCATGGATCTCGGTGCGAGAGACCCCAGGGACCATTCTGTTGGATACAAGGAAGTAATCTATCCTGCTATATGTGTCATGTGGGTGTGAGTAGAAGGTGTATTCTCTCAGTCTCTGGTGTTGTTCCCTCCAGATGTCGAGTAGTTGGCAGTCACGTAACCCTTTTTTAATTGTTAGTATGTCAGATCTGTGTGTAATATTAGTGGATGAACATCTGTCAAGGTCCTCCCGTAGTGCCCTGTTCAAGTCTCCAGCGACAATGATATTACCTCTGGCCACTTTGTTGAGTTTCCCAAAGAAGGTAGAGAAAAAAACGGGGGCCGTCTCATTAGGGGCATATATTGTTGCTAGAGTAATTGGGAACCCTTGGATTGCACCTCTTACTATGAGGAATCTGCCCTCTTTATCTTTGAAAGTCCTATCGGGTACGAACGGTATTCTTTTATGAATTAGTATGGCACCCCTTTTTTTTTGACTTTCGCGGAAGACAAAAAGTGTGTCGGGTAGTCCTTATCCAGGAATTTGGGGTAGTTGTCTTGAGAGAAGTGTGTTTCTTGCAGAAACAGAATTTCTGCCCCTTTACGCTTATAATCTCGGAAGGCGATTCTGCGTTTAACCGGGCTGTTAAACCCCTTAATGTTATGTGATACTAGCCTGAGTTCCTTACTCATTTAAAAGTATGAGATGACTTTGCTGCCGATATCTGTTCTTGATTGATGCACCTGGACCACAATCCCGACCTCCTCTTCTTCTCGAACTGCAATACCTCACTTCACCACCTACAGCAATACACAAGGGGGAGCACACAAGAGGGTACACCTGGGGGGACACAACAAACACTAGACAAGACAAAAGACAGTAGAATTCTATCACCGCCTTTGGGAAGCTGGACTCCTCTCCAACCGTCCGGAGGAAACCTGGGATGAAGTTCACTCACCCACCGCGTCCAGTCCCAAAGGACTTCACTAGGGCCCAGGAGATCCACCCTCCTCCCCCTAGTGCGTGGCCCATGCGGATTTTTGAAGCAGGTCACTCCCCCCCACTCCTGCCTCGCTCTTCCTGAGCTTGAATTAATAAAACCTAACATATACTATGCATAACCAGAGTCTGTCCCGGCTTTGTTCACCCCTGTAGTGTATCAGGCTAATCCCTCGGTGTCATGGCCTCAGCAACCTGTGTTTCTTTGCTTCTCCTCCAGTTCTCGTCCCCCTACTTGAGGTCTGGTCCCCGGCCACGGTGAAGCTGTCACCAAATAAAGAAACTCACCCCCGAGTGAAAGAGCGGTGATCCCGACACCCCAACTACAGATGTCCAGTGATCAAGCAACCTGCGCTGAAACTGAATCCCTGGTGAGAAAATTTGCGGCCTACCTTTCTGATGATGGCGGCCCCCGACACAAGATGGCGAAGCAGCTCTAGAAGGCGGGAATCCACAGTAGCAGGAAGAGAGCGGTGAGCGGGAAACAGGAGCGGGCGCACGCACCTCCGCACTGGTGAGAGACGTCTTCCAAAATGGCCGCCCCCCGGATACGCATCACAGCTGTGCCCCGGAAGGAGCGGCGCCATCTTGGAGGTGGCGCGGAACCAGCTCCCACCGGCGCGACCAGATGACGTCACCAGCAAGACCAAGGACAGCCGTAAGCCCATCAAGGCGTCCAGAATGCGCCGGATGACCCGCGCAGGCCTGGATTAGTCATCTCACCGGCCCGACGCGGGCTTTTTGAATTTTGAGTCTGGAAAGAATAGAAAGACATACAGGAAGGGAATTAGTATAGCGCCGTAGCGGCAGAACCATTAAGCGAGTAAGGGCAGGGTGAGTGATAGAGAGGGAGTTAGTAAGAGGATAAAAGCAAGTAGATGAGAGGAAATAAGCCGAAGTGGAGACATTTAAGGAGACAATACTATAAGAAGGAGTAAGGAAGTAGACTTGAATTTAAAGTGGGGTAGGGATGCAGCAAGTAGTAAGGAAGTGGTAGAGGGGAGAGCAAGGAGGAGAGGAAGTAGGGAGCTAGAAAGAAAGAAGAATAAATGTGGAGAAGTGAGGAAATCAGAAAGCTATAGAAATGTGCAAGTTAGATAGTGGGAGTGGTGACTGGAAGTGGAGTGAAGGGGGACGTGAAGTAGGACTTGGTAGGTTAGGTATCAAAGGAGGTAGAGAAGTGTTAGTAGGTTGGTGAAGACAGGTTGAGTGGGAAAGGAGAAGGGAAGTAAGGAGCAGGGCGACACAAGGTTTAGATAGACAGATGCGATCGCTGGGGAAGGTTGAAATCAAAAAAATGTTTTAAAGCACTTTACTACATTTGTGAAGTAAGGCTTTAACCGATAATAAACAATACAGACCGGCGCCAATTAGTCCAAGGTGATACTAATGTCCAGCACTGAAAGAGTCTCAGAATAGTAGATAGCTGCAGTAGTATCTTCACAGCTTGTCTTCAATGATTGGACTCCATATGTATGTGCATGGGAGAAAAAATAGACAAAGAAAACATATCATAGTGCAGTATGCAAACAACCAAACATGCAGGACAAACAGGACAAGACAAACACTACATAAAACAGGCAAGGCTGACTAATCCTACAATAAAGTATTTATTAACACAATTAAAATGAAAATGATGAGGTAGCACACGTGGGATCCGGTGGGTAAAAACCGGAATCCTACTTACAGTACTGCCACAGGACATAAGCAGGGGTGTAAGGATAGATGGTAACCGGCAGCAGCTCCGTTTTTTCAGTCCTCAGACCTCCAGGGATCTCTCTCTCTCCGTGACCAGAAGCACGTCACACCACGCGGCTTGACGGATCTCGTGGAGCTCCTGGTGCTGTCTGTCAAGCTCAATCCGGAAATCCGCTGCTAGGAGGCGGGTGCAATCGCCGAATTTCCTTTCACTTGGCTGCAAGGCTCCCGCAGTCACTACCAGTCCTCTGCCACACTCAAAATGCAAATCTGCCCAACGCGTTTCGTGCGCATGCGCACTTCTTCAGGGGGTGAGCCTGTTTTATGTAGTGTTTGTCTTGTCCTGTTTGTCCTGCATGTTTGGTTGTTTGCATACTGCACTATGATATGTTTTCTTTGTCTATTTTTTCTCCCATGCACATACATATGGAGTCCAATCATTGAAGACAAGCTGTGAAGATACTACTGCAGCTATCTACTATTCTGAGACTCTTTCAGTGCTGGACATTAGTATCACCTTGGACTAATTGGCGCCGGTCTGTATTGTTTATTATTTGTCTTGTTTTTCCAACCTGTCTTGGAGTTGGTATCACCTGGCAGCCTAAGTTTATTATTATATATTTATATTTTATTGTGTGCACTATCACATTATAACATTATTGTCACTGCACAAGATTTTTAGCGCTATATACACCCATTTTTTTCTTGTTAAGGCTTTAACTGAACATGAAAATCAGTATTCTGAAGGAGCAAGTCACACGCTTTTTATAAAAAAAAAAATTTAAAACAGGATTGAAGCAGAGGGTCTCCCCAAGCTGAACCGCATTCATTTCAACTCTGGGACCCCCCCATTTCGATAATACTTCCCTCCAAAGGGGGTGCCAGGCTATACGATAAAGGGGGTAACCAGGCTATACAATAAAGGTTACCACTGGAACGGTGAGCCCCTGGCAGCTACCTGGCACCATAAGCCAGGGGCCAGGCATTATAACATGTGAAAGTTAAAGTGTCCCCTGCCTTTCCACTATTCATAGAAAAATGGAAAAAATGTGTGGTGCTCTGAAAAAAAGCCTCAAAATATGTAGTACAAAAATTGTAACGTTCAATAAATGTATATAATGATTCCCGAAATGAAAAGCCCCTGGATAATGGATAAGGGATAGCCAATCCATAGGACACAGAACAATCATGTATTAATCACTGCTCCATTGTAATCTGACTAGTGGGCTAGGGCCCCCACGAGCACTGTAGTAAGGGGCCACACAATAAAGTGTCCCAGCATATAATGTCAGAATGGAGAATGTGCTTGTGATAAAATAACTCACAGTTAGAGTTGGTAATGTCCTTTTGGCTGTGCAGGTTTCTTCTTTCACAGTAGGGGGCGTGCTTCCGTTTTTTCTGGATGACTTGACACGAAGCAAAAGGAAAAAGCAGGCACGAATACTCAGGAAAGTAAAAAAAGGTTGAATGAAATCCAGGAGAGCGTGTGCCCATAAAAAAAGACTATTTTAATGGAAACCACAAAAAAATACAGCTACATTACGGGGTATACAGACCCCCACCAACGCGTTTCGAGCCGCGTTGGTGGGGGTCTGTGTATTCAAATACTTTCTAGGCAAGCTACCCACCTATCTGAACAAGCTCCTCACCCCTACCACGTCAGCACTTATCATCTGAGATCAGACTCCAACAGACTGCTCATGGTCCTAAGGTTCAACAAAGTATCCGTCCGCTCCTCCTCATAGGCCTTCATTATACCACCGGCGGCGTGACACGCGCGCTACCTCCGTGCGATGCGCTGCCCGAAACTTGCACTGCAGGCAGGAGGCATCGGGAGGCGAGGCCATGATGTCACGTGAGTGGTTCACGCTCATTGGCTGAACCGCTCACATGACGCGGCCATCGCTCCAGAAAATAAAATTCTTGGATCTGTTCGAAAATTTGCGCACTTGGTCACCCATTCTTAGCGTGCGCTCATAGGAAAACTTTTATTTGTTTTGGTGGCGCACAACGTTCTGCGCTCCGCCGCTTCGGGTATAATCACGGCCTTACCGTGCACCCCAAAACTGGAACAACCTACCAGAGACTCTTGCAGATGCCACCAGTCTAAGTGCTTTCAAAACTAAGGCTGTCTCACATTTTAATCTGGTCTGTAACGGTTACATGCGCCTATAATATATATATTATCTCTAACTGTGCATGCAATGTCTTGTATATAATGTATACCATGTTCACTTAATGTAACTATGGATTTGTAACCATGTATCTGTCATCATAACTCTGTGCCCAGGACATACATTGAGAGTTACCTCATTTTCAAGTATTGCTTCCTTCCTGGTAAAACATTTGATAAATAAATAAAATATCCGAGGCCTAAGGAGCGAACACATGATTAGGAAATGCAGGAGGGGGGCGCAGGACCCTCCAGGACTGAATGGGTGAAAATCCCTCAGCTGCCCCAGGGACATCAACTTTAGGATTTCCTGTACAAGTGTACAGGCATACCCCGGTTTAAGGACACTCGCGAGTAAGGACATATCACCCAATAGGCAAACGGCAGCTCGCGCATGCGCCTGTCAGCACGTCCTGAACAGCAATACCGGCTCCCTACCTGTACCGAAGCTGTGCGCAAGCGGGGAGACTGTAGAGACTGTTACACATGTGTTATTTACATCAGTTATGCGCGTATATGAGGATTGCAGTACAGTACATGCATCGATAAGTGGGGAAAAGGGAGTGCTTCACTTTAAGTACATTTTCACTTTACATACATGCTCCGGTCCCATTGTGTACGTGAATGCGGGGTATGCCTGTACCACCTGATAAGATTACACAAATAATGCAATAAAATTGCACCCATTTAAGAAATATAGCGCTGTGCCATTTGTTTAAATAGAGCTGCGTTAACGTTCTGCCACCGTTAACCTGCGTTAATAGATGCGACCAAATCTGTACATCATTTTCTTTTACACTACATTAAGGTGAGACTATAATTACACGTTTATAATGTGAGGTCTATGAGCTGAAAGCGCAGCTTAGTGCAGGGGTGAGCAAACTTTTTATGCCGAGCCCCCTTTTCATCCATAAAATTTCTCGGGCCCCCCCTGCCTGACGTAATCAAAATCACATGAAAAAAAAAAAAAACCTTTATTAAACGGTATACAATATAAATCCAAATATGTCTATAAATACTTACATATTTCAACAGCTCGCGCTTGCAAAATTAGGCTGCGTCCACGCTGCCGCTGAGAGCGGTGACATCACCAACTCTCCAAGCATGAGCGCAGGGTGTCCTGCATCATTTTGCAAGCGTGGATCGGGGCTATTTGTGTGTGTTTGTGTGTGTGTGTGTGTCTGTGTGTGGCTGTATGTGTGTGTGTGTGTGTGTGGCTGTGTGTGTGTGTGTGGCTGTGTGTGTGCATTGACTTCTGCTGAGCGCACTTCAAAGTCAATTTTGTTTGTCTCCCCAAGCGCTGAGCTTGGGAGAGCGTACGTGCACAAAGGCAATACTTTTGGGGGCATTCATCCACCTCTTTGCTACCTCCCTTTCCCTCTCCCCCCCTTTTTGTTTCTACCTTCCCCTCCCTGCTCTTTGGCTTGCTATCCCCATTGTCATCCACACTCCTACCTACATTATTATTATTTATTATTTTTCCGTTTTCAATGTTTTCACTTTTTTTTTATTATTTCTGTACATTCATAGTGTGATTGATACAGTGGCAGCCGACCCTTTCCCTCGCAGAGGATCGCAGCGAAGCAGGTTGCCAGCGGAGGAGAGCAGGAACACAGCGCTATTGCAGGGCAGACACCGGGAGGGGCGTTTGACTTCACCGTGCTCGGGCGTGCTCCTCCCCGTACCCCCGAAGCCCCTGCGCGTGTGCGCACACACCATCACGAGGCCGCCACCTGCACTATCTTGTTCAGCCACCCGCACACATCTTCGGCTGCCCGCCCGTGCACATCTTATTGGCCGCCCATCGCGTACAGCTTTTTCGTCCTCCCGCGCAAAGCGTCTGCCGGCCCGCGCACCCAGATTTCGCCGCACGTCGCCTGCGCCCCCCTAAATCTTGCGCCTTATTGCCCCCCACCAGTTTGCGCACCACTGCAATACAACACACACTCTCTCTCTCAATCAATCACCACATACACACCACATACACACACACACAATCCCCCCCCACACACACACACACTCCCCCCCCCCCCCACACACACACACGCAATCCCCACACACAATCCCCACACACACTCAATCCCCCCACACACACACAATCCCCCCACACACAAACACACCCCCCCCCCACACACAAACACACTCAATCCCCCCCCATACACAATCCCCCCCGCACACACTCAATCCCCCCCACACACACACTCAATCCCCCCCACACAAACATACACTCAATCCCCCCCCATACACACAATCCCCCCCCACACACACACACACTCAATCCCCCCCCCACACACACACTCAATCCCCCCCACACACACACACACACACTCAATCCCCCCACACACACACAATCCCCCCCACACACACTCAACCCACCCCCCACACACACACTCAACCCCCCCCACACACACACTCAACCCCCCCCCCCCCACACACACTCAACCCCCCCCCCCACACACACACTCAACCCCCCCCCCCCACACACACACTCAACCCCCCCCCCCCACACACACACTCAACCCCCCCCCACACACACACTCAACCCCCCCCCACACACACACTCAACCCCCCCACACACACTCAATCCCCCCCACACACACTCAATCCCCCACCCACACACACACAATCCCCGCCCCCCACACACACAAAATCCCCCCCACACACTCAATCTCCCCCCCCAACACACACAATCCCCCCCACACACAAACACACACCCCCCCACACACAAACACACACCCCCCCACACACAAAACACACTCAATCCCCCCCCACACACACACTCACTCACTCAATCCCCCCCCCCCATACCTTGTGACCTTGAGCAAGTCACGTTATCTCCCTGTGCCGCAGGCACCAAATAATAGATGTATGTGTAGGGATGTGGTAGGAGCCTCATATGTGTGTTCAGTTGGTGTTTTGACTGTTCAGGAGAGTCATGTGGAGGTCTGCGCTGATGCAATAGCTGTGAGTCTGTGCAGCTCAAGGCAGAGAAGCTCCGCTGAGGAACTACAACTCCCATGAGCTCCTGGGCAGTCACCTGACTTGAGGAGCCAATCGGAAGGCTAGAATTACGGGAGGAGGAAAGGGAAGCGTGGGGGAGAGGCTAGTCAGAGGGGATCTGGAAGGTAACGGAGGAGGGTGTATGCGTGCAGGGGGTCCGTGACCCGCCTGCATAGGCTAGCTTTACCCCGCAGGCCCTTAGGAGAAACCCCTGAGTCACAGTGTGCTGCTGTGCTGCAGGGACGGCCATAGTGCTAGCGATCAGTCACCTTACTGTGTACACAGTTAGGGACAAGCGTGCGGAGCAGGTTTGCTGGTGAGCTGCTTGGGACCAGACAGCTGCACTGCGGACATCCCAGACAAGCAAGGATTCGGCTGATCCTTTTCCAAGTATTACCGGTCACCGCCGTGACCGGAAGGTAGTAGATACGTCAAGTGCACCAACACCGGTCAACAGGCGCTGATCCCGCCTTAGGCGTAACTATAGGGAGACACTAGCGAGTACACACCGCTATCGTACTATTACACGGACACGGTGTGTGGGGCACGCGGTGACGGGATAGAGACACTCATAAGAGCGTGGCTGAGCCACTATTGTACAGGACAATATTCCCTAGGGGTGTGGCCGAGCCACTGATGTTAGAAGGACATTATCCGTTAGCGGTGTTAGGGTATGATAGAGTATAAGTATAGTGTTATAAGATAAGTGTATGCATATTGGGTTATTGCCACGGTTCATATAGAGTATAAGTTTATTATTGCACATAGTAAAGTTGGTTGCACGCATTGTATCGGTGTGTTTCTTGCCCAGGGGAATCTTACATGACGGTGATCCTGGGTAAGTGGAGGCGCTGCGCTAATAAGTGTTACCCCAGGCTCCCAGCTAGCGGAGGCTCAGATCTCCTGGAGCCGCAGGTGCGCGCAGTTACCCGAAGTCGCTTAGAGTGTCAGAAAAAGGGCTACAAATGTCTTTTTTTATATAGCGCCATTAAATGTACATAGCGCTTCCCAGCAGTAATACATGTGACAATCATATAAATTACAAATAACAGGTCATGGGAATAAGTGCTTCAGACATAGATTGTAAGCTCTATGGGGTAGCGGCTCGCGCCTGCAAACATTCTATGTACAGCACTGCATACACTGGCGGTGGAAACATTACTACTGTTTTATATCAGACCTGACTGCTGATATAAACAGGACTTTAAAATCAGTTGCGATTCATAGAAAACCAGTGTGATCTGCCTGGCTTCTATCTAGGTGACGCTAGAGGGTGAGAGGGTGAGAGGCTGGTGTTGCTGTTTAGGGGGCGGGAGAAGAAATCATGGCGCCCTCCTCCCGTGTGAGGCAGGACAGTGATAGCCACGCGCGGACCCCCCGGTTACCTGGCTGCAGGCAGGGCTTGCGGACCCCCCGGTTACCTGGCTGCAGGCAGGGCTTGCGGACCCCCCAAATACGTGGCTGAAGGCAGGGCTTGCGGACCCCCGGTTACCTGGCTGCTGGCAGGGCTTGCGGACCCCCCGGTTACCTGGCTGCAGGCAGGTCTTGCGGACCCCCCGATTACGTGGCTGCAGGCAGGGCTTGCTGACCCCCCGGTTACCTGGCTGCAGGCAGGGCTTGCGGACCCCCCAGTTACGTGGCTGCAGGCAGGGCTTGCGGACCCCCCGGTTACCTGGCTGCAGGCAGGGCTTGCGGACCCCCCGGTTACCTGGCTGCAGGCAGGGCTTGCGGACCCCCCGGTTACCTGGCTGCAGGCAGGGCTTGCGGACCCCCGGTTACCTGGCTGCAGGCAGGGCTTGCGGACCCCCCCCGGTTACCTGGCTGCAGGCAGGGCTTGCTGACCCCCCCGGTTACCTGGCTGCAGGCAGGGCTTGCGGACCCCCCCGGTTACCTGGCTGCAGGCAGGGCTTGCTGACCCCCCGGTTACCGGGCTGCAGGCAGGGCTTGCGGACCCCTCGGTTACCGGGCTGCAGGCAGGGCTTGCGGACCCCCCGGTTACCTGGCTGCTGGCAGGGCTTGCGGACCCCCCCGGTTACCTGGCTGCAGGCAGGGCTTGCGGACCCCCCAAATACGTGGCTGAAGGCAGGGCTTGCGGACCCCCGGTTACCTGGCTGCTGGCAGGGCTTGCGGACCCCCCGGTTACCTGGCTGCAGGCAGGTCTTGCGGACCCCCCGATTACGTGGCTGCAGTCAGGGCTTGCTGACCCCCCGGTTACCTGGCTGCAGGCAGGGCTTGCGGACCCCCCAGTTACGTGGCTGCAGGCAGGGCTTGCGGACCTCCCGGTTACCTGGCTGCAGGCAGGGCTTGCGGACCCCCCGGTTACCTGGCTGCAGGCAGGGCTTGCGGACCCCCGGTTACCTGGCTGCAGGCAGGGCTTGCGGACCCCCCCCGGTTACCTGGCTGCAGGCAGGGCTTGCTGACCCCCCCGGTTACCTGGCTGCAGGCAGGGCTTGCGGACCCCCCCGGTTACCTGGCTGCAGGCAGGGCTTGCGGACCCCCGGTTACCTGGCTGCAGGCAGGGCTTGCGGACCCCCCCCGGTTACCTGGCTGCAGGCAGGGCTTGCTGACCCCCCCGGTTACCTGGCTGCAGGCAGGGCTTGCTGACCCCCCGGTTACCTGGCTGCAGGCAGGGCTTGCGGACCCCCCGGTTACCGGGCTGCAGGCAGGGCTTGCGGACCCCCCCGGTTACCGGGCTGCAGGCAGGGCTTGCGGACCCCCCGGTTACCTGGCTGCAGGCAGGGCTTGCGGACCCCCCCGGTTACCTGGCTGCAGGCAGGGCGTGCGGACCCCCCGGTTACCTGGCTGCAGGCAGGGCTTGCCCTTGGGCACCCGGTCGGCCCCGCACACGGTGAAGGTGTGAGTGTCGTCGCTCAGCCGCACGGTGACGCCGCGCTCGGGCCGTACGTGCAGCACCCGGCCCTGCATCCACACCAGGCCCACCTCCAGCCCGCCGGCTCCTTTCTCCAGCCAGAAGGAACCGGGCCGCCGCCGCACGCATTCCCTCAGCCGCCCCGCTAACATCTTCACCGGCGGGGAGGTAACCTGGAAGCCGGGCCGCGCTGCAGGCCGATCTCCGGCGGCCGCCATGGTCGCCATGGAGACAGCAAAACTGGCGCGCCTTTTCTGACATTGACAGGGGACCAATCGCGGCTCCTGTACGAGAGCAGCAACCAATCATAGGAGAGGGGGGCTGGGCTGGTGACCCTGCATTAACCCCTTCCAGGCTGTTAGTGTGACAACCCTCTATAAAGACGTGTCTCTGTGTAATAAACCAATGTCAGAACAATACATGGCGCGCCTGTGTTTGTGTTTATTAAGCAGCAGTGTCACATATTCCAACATCTTTTTATAAATGTCAGGGGTCAAGTCTGCACTATGTCTGACCCCCATACAGGGGAAAGTGGTTCTTGGGTGAGCCATACTCCAGCTAACAGTAAACAATAATAATAATGACAACAACAAATATAATAAAGTTAATCTTATACTATATTAGTGAAAGCACTGTATGTTTGCCTGCCTGGATGTCCGGTGTCCCTAGGGGAAATCTCATTGGTCCCTTGGGTCGCCCGCCCCCGCACACCTCTCATTGGCCTGAGGCGGAGTGACGGCCCACACACACACACACACACAACACAGCAGCTCTATACACACACACACACACACACAACACAGCAGCTCTATACACACACACACACAACACAGCAGCTCTATACACACACACACACACACACACAACACAGCAGCTCTATACACACACACACACACAACACAGCAGCTCTATACACACACACACACAACACAGCAGCTCTATACACACACACACACACACACACACACACACACAACACAGCAGCTCTATACACACACACACACACAACACAGCAGCTCTATACACACACACACACAACACAGCAGCTCTATACACACACACACACACAACACAGCAGCTCTATACACACACACACAACACAGCAGCTCTATACACACACACACACACACACACAACACAGCAGCTCTATACACACACACACACAACACAGCAGCTCTATACACACACACACACACAACACAGCAGCTCTATACACACACACACACACACACACACACAACACAGCAGCTCTATACACACACACCCTCTGTCCGCCCCCCTCCCCCCCCCCCTCACGTGCGCCATCCTGCACTGGCTCCGGACGGGAAGCGCGGCCCTCCTACCCCAGCCGCTCCCTTACCTCCCCGGCGCTACCACCCGCTCAGGTAAGTCACTGTGCGTCCCGCCTCAGCCTCAGGCCCACTGCGCGTCCCGCCTCAGCCTCAGGCCCACTGCGCGTCCCGCCTCAGCCTCAGGCCCACTGCGCGTCCCGCCTCAGCCTCAGGCCCACTGCGCGTCCCGCCTCAGCCTCAGGCCCACTGCGCGTCCCGCCTCAGCCTCAGGCCCACACAGGGCGCTTCCTACCGCCGCTCAGCCAGACGCCACATCGAGCGGGTGCCGGGGGGGGGGGGAGCGTGAGTCTTAGGCCCACACAGGGCGCTTCCTGCAGCCGCCTGCACGCCTCACTCAGCAGGACGGCACATCGGGGGACCAAGCGGCCGCCGGGGGGGGGAGCGCGAGTCACAGGGAACGGGGGGGGGGGGGGAGTCACGTATGCCCACCGCTCTCCACCCCCCCCCACTCCCATTTCCCCCCCCCCCACTCTCCTTCCCCCCCCCCCCCGCTCCCCTTTCTCCCCCCGCTCCCCTTTCTCCCCCCCCCGCTCCCCTTTCTCCCCCCCCGCTCCCCTTTCTCCCCCCCCCCCCGCTCCCCTTTCTCCCCCCCCCGCTCCCCTTTCTCCCCCCCCGCTCCCCTTTCTCCCCCCCGCTCCTCTTTCTCCCCCCCCGCTCCCCTTTCTCCCCCCCCCGCTCCCCTTTCTCCCCCCCCCCCGCTCCCCTTTCTCCCCCCCCCGCTCCCCTTTCTCCCCCCCCCCCGCTCCCCTTTCTCCCCCCCGCTCCCCTTTCTCCCCCCCGCTCCCCTTTCTCCCCCCCCGCTCCCCTTTCTCCCCCCCCGCTCCCCTTTCTCCCCCCCCGCTCCCCTTTCTCCCCCCCCCCCGCTCCCCTTTCTCCCCCCCCCCCGCTCCCCTTTCTCCCCCCCCGCTCCCCTTTCTCCCCCCCCCGCTCCCCTTTCTCCCCCCCCCGCTCCCCTTTCTCCCCCCCCGCTCCCCTTTCTCCCCCCCCGCTCCCCTTTCTCCCCCCCCGCTCCCCTTTCTCCCCCCCCGCTCCCCTTTCTCCCCCCCCCCCGCTCCCCTTTCTCCCCCCCCCCCCGCTCCCCTTTCTCCCCCCCCCCCCGCTCCCCTTTCTCCCCCCCCGCTCCCCTTTCTCCCCCCCGCTCCCCTTTTCCCCCCCCCCCGCTCCCCTTTCTCCCCCCCGCTCCCCTTTCTCCCCCCCCCGCTCCCCTTTCTCCCCCCCCCCGCTCCCCTTTCTCCCCCCCCCCGCTCCCCTTTCTCCCCCCCCGCTCCCCTTTCTCCCCCCCCCCGCTCCCCTTTCTCCCCCCCCCCGCTCCCCTTTCTCCCCCCCGCTCCCCTTTCTCCCCCCCCGCTCCCCTTTCTCCCCCCCCGCTCCCCTTTCTCCCCCCCCCGCTCCCCTTTCTCCCCCCCCCCCGCTCCCCTTTCTCCCCCCCCCCGCTCCCCTTTCTCCCCCCCCCCGCTCCCCTTTCTCCCCCCCCCCCCCGCTCCCCTTTCTCCCCCCCGCTCCCCTTTCTCCCCCCCCGCTCCCCTTTCTCCCCCCCCGCTCCCCTTTCTCCCCCCCCGCTCCCCTTTCTCCCCCCCCGCTCCCCTTTCTCCCCCCCCCGCTCCCCTTTCTCCCCCCCCGCTCCCCTTTCTCCCCCCCCGCTCCCCTTTCTCCCCCCCCGCTCCCCTTTCTCCCCCCCGCTCCCCTTTCTCCCCCCCGCTCCCCTTTTCCCCCCCCCCCCCCGCTCCCCTTTCTCCCCCCCCCGCTCCCCTTTCTCCCCCCCCCCGCTCCCCTTTCTCCCCCCCCCCGCTCCCCTTTCTCCCCCCCCCCCGAAACCTTTACAACAAATACTCACCTATTGTTCCACGAGTTATAAATAATACTACCTATTACGCATTTACATCCCGGGCAACGCCGGGTCTCTCAGCTAGTATATATATATATATATATATTTTTTTTTTTGCATGTCATTTCCCAGAATCCCTTGCTGCAGTGGAAGTTCTGTATGCTGGTGATAATGGGGAAAGGAGGGGTTGCAGACCTGCCTAAGACATGCAGATGAGCATACAGTTGTATTTGCATATTTGCTTTCCTGTGGAGGGTTTTTGTCACTTTTTTTACTCACCATAACTTAACTCAGTATTATGGTATAGCCTATCCCATAGCCTCTTTGCATACCCAGTTAAATCAACCCCACACTGATGAGACCCATTAAGGTCGAAACAGCTGTCTGTGGGTGGTTTTCTGGGTATGCACCTTAACCCTGGCTGTGCTCAAAGCTGTGACCATGCAGCAAGCTTAAGCCTATAGGGAACCATGTTAAAAATGGTTTTTGAGGCAAAAAGTGACACTGTGTGCTCATTTGCATGTCATTTCCCAGAATCCCTTGCTGCAGTGGAAGTGCTGTATGCTGGGTGATAATGGGGAAAGGCGGGGTTGCAGACCTGCCTAAGACATGCAGATGAGCATACAGTTGTATTTGTATATATATATATATATATATATATATATATATATATATATATATATATATATATATATATATATATATATATATATATATATATATATATATATATATATATATATATATATATATATATAAATAAAACCAGGTGTCCCACCAAGGAGACAAAAAACAGCACTCAAGGTATATTGCAAAAGTGTATTTGAAAAAAAGCAGGCACATATAAATCCAACGTTTCGGTCCAGTATAGGACCTTCCTCAGGGGAATATATATGTATATATATATATATGTATATGTGTTTGTGTGTGTGTGTCATACAAGAATCTATTATTATCTAAAATCAGTAACATATGTGATCTATTATGCCATTACCAATTGGACTGTAGGACTATAAAACCATTACGACTGAGTTGTAGCATTATCCTCTGATGAAATCAGCCGTGTGCTGAAGAAACACGTAGGTACATTCTTCTCGTTGCTATTGCCACACTATCCGTCTTGACGCCGGAAGGGAAGTTGGTACGCGAACAAGGCGAGACACCGGAATTACAGAGTGGAATCACAACTGCATACTACAGATTGCCGGAGGACCACACTGCAAGGGGCGCAGCCTATCGAGTTTCCCGGTCATCGTCCAAAGTCTGGAGCTGCGGATTGACCACCGGATTGACCACCGGATTACCACGGAGCACGAGCCTGTCTCATACAACGCTTTTACCAAACGGATGTTTGTGAGTTTGTTATTTTTATCTTGTCCAGGAAATGAAATTGTTAAACCGAATTTACACATGGAGCGGGCGCTTTCTCTTCTTTTTTTTTGTTTAGGTATCTATCGAGGAGGTGGTTGTTTCCCCGAAGAGAGCTGCCAGGACTCCAGAGGATGCCCGAATTGGATCCTTTTATGATTGAGTTATAACATAGCTATTAGAGCTAAGTTTCTGGACTGTTATTGTGTTTAGGCATAGTGTTTATTATTATTTTATTACAGCTACTTTTTAGTTATTAATTCTGGCCACTAATTCTCACTGCCACTATAATCTTTCTCTAGCCACAACCAAATTGCTATATCAGCTATATTATTTATTGGTTATACCAGGGGAGCTCGCGCCCCCACCCCCTCCTTTACCTTGATGCGGCGTCACGTGACCGGCAGCGGCATTTGACGAGGGTGACGTCACATGACCCCGCGGCGTAATTTAACACCGCGTTGCCATGGACACGAGTGACGCCGGCAGAGTCAAGGTAAGTAATAGCATTGCAGAGGCCTCACGCGATCCCCCGGCATTTAATTTTAATGCCTCGAGGAAGTGCGCGGGGCCTCTGCAACCGCCCGTGCGCCTCCCCCCCCCCCCGAAAAATCTCCCGCCCTCCACTTTGCGCACCTCTGGGTTATACCATATATATACACACGCACACACATATATACACACACACACACACATACATATACACACACGTGTATGTGTGTATAAAACAGACAATATATATACATATAGTATGATATATATATATAAACATACTATATGTGTATGTATGTATATGTGTATATATATATATATATTGCACGCGCACACACACATATAACGTTTTATCCAACTTTTTCATTTATCATTTGTAGAGAAAATGAACAATGTCGCCAAAAGCGCTATTTTTCAAAATGTAGCATCTCTACTAATTAGTGTAAAATGATACTTCATATAAAGCAGGTTATGGGACCCAGTATAAAATGACCTTCATGTCTCTTATCACATCCCAGTATATGGATATCTTCTATTATCACAAGCTGCTAACATGTGACAGGGCTCAGGGTCTGAGCCCAGAATGTGACATATTGAACATTCTCATTCTAAATTTCAAAAAATATTGTGTTGATTTCTGACCTGACTGCCGTGGTTACAGCTCAACCACTCTGTTCTACCGCATGTCACCACTTTCTGCCACAACCAGCTGACGGTGGATCTGCAAGGAGTTCAACGCTCATTGGCATCACATCTGTGGCTTGGTTAACGTATCATTTCTCCAGCTTTTTATTGTATTGTTTTTAAATAGATTATATTTATTTAGTTGAATAGATTATATTTCTTAGTACAATAGATTCTATTTATTAGTTTAATAGATATTTATTTAGTTTGATACATTATATTTCTTAGTTTAATAGATCATATTTGTTAGTTAAATAGATTATATTAACTAGTATTTAAGTCTCCCCCTCAGAGCCCCATTAGATAAATATTTTAGGACCCTTGTGCATATTTCACATCTTTTCGGAGTCGCTTATTTTTTAGACCCTCGGAGCCGAAACCTAAAGGGGTCAGCTAAGAAAGTTCGGATCAAGAGGAGCCACACAGCTTAAAGACAGAACATTTCCAAGGGAGATGGAGACAATTTGGGTAAGATCTGATTAAAGGACAACCTTTGGGGAAGGAAAGGGTGATGGGGGAGTGTAAGAGGGGGGTGAGAGAGCAAGGTGGTGTGTCAGATTGGGGCAGAGCAAGAGAACGCAAAAATGATGGGGATTTGCTGCATACCAAAAAAAACAATTAGTGATACTTTTACCAGTGCCCCTTAGTCTCAGGGAAGACCGGCATTTCGTCCAATGTATACAATAAGATTGATGGAAAAGGGCACACAGATTTGAATAAAAAAAGATAATTTATTGTGCCACAGACTACAATGTTTTGGCTGCTGGCCTTTCTTTGCTGGATTTAGTGGGTTTAGCCACTTTACCTGAAAAAGACCAGCAGGCCGAAATGTTGTAGTCTATGGCAGTGCAAGAGAAAACAGGTTGGGGGGGGGGGGGTGGGTTCTCGCAAGGTCGCCGACCCATGGGTGAGGGTCCCCGGTGGAAACTAGTCCTGGACCCCGGGAAAGCTGTCTGTGGCCCATACAAGCTGAGTAACATGTAGAAAGGACACATGTATGTTCAGAATGAGTTAGCATGGTATTTTGAGAGGCATCATAGCAGGTCAGTGCAAGTCAGGGCAGAGCACTGCAAGGTCAGTCAATATGAGTATGAGGAAGGGTCCGATGGAGGAGTTGGAGGGTCCCAGAATATCTCTTAAAGCAGGGGTGTGCAAATCGAGGGGCGCGACATTTTCTTGGGAGGAGGGGCTCGGCGCTTACAGTGGCCCCTCGCTCTTCCCCACAGCATTTAAATTAAATGCCGGAAATCGCGCGCAAGTCCTCTGTAAGTTCCCTTTCCTTGTCTCCGGCGGCTTCTGGCGACAGCAACGTGGCGTCACATGATGTGGCATTGCCATAGCAACGTGATATCACATGACGTCGTTACATCAGAACGTCGGAGACAAGGTGGGGAGGGGGGAGGGGGGAGCAGGGAAAAAGGTTGCGCAACCCTGTCTTAAAGCATTGTCTTGCATACAGATCAGAGGCCAAGAATGGATATGGATATCCGATGTGAAGCCGGAAATAAGACAGAAAAGACCGTTTCGGGAGAAGAAGGTGAGTGATGAAATAGCCGTCACTGTGTAACTCTTCCAATTACCTGCAACTTCATGCAGAGAAATAGCAACGCTTGTTTTTAACGTGTTAAGCGCCTAATGGGGAATTCAACTGCTGAGAGGTTAAGGGAGTTACTCACCAAACTCAGCGACGTTTCTGTGTCTCTGTGATAACTCCCCTAGGACATGCCTGAAAACCAGAGGTTACTCAATGTATTTTTGATAAATAGAAATATGACCTTCTGGGGAGGGGTACATAATGGGTACTGGGCCTGGTGAGGTGGGTATAACGGGTACTGGGCCTGGTGAGGTGGGTATAACAGGTACTGGGCCTGGGGAGGGGTGTATAACAGGGTACTGGGCCTTGGGAGGGGTGTATAACAGGGTACTGGGCCTTGGGAGGGTTGTATAACTGGGTACTGGGCCTGGGGAGGTGGGTATAACGGGTATTTGCCCTGTGGAGGGCGGTATAACGTGGTATTGCGGAGGGGGTATAAGTGGCACAGGAGCTCTTGCGATACAGAGTATCACTGTCCCTGGTTACAAACACTTCATGTCTCCTGCAGGTCAGGACACGCACGAAGGTGGTGCCCTTTGTGCCACCAGACGACGAGGCGGGCTACGAGGCGGACGACGAGGCATACGAAAAAGCGGGCGTCAAGTGGAACAATGAGGTGGGCTACAAGGCGGCCGAGGAGGCAGACGTGGTGTACGATGACCAAGGAGCATACGACAGGTGTGGCCGGATCTGCTGCTTCACCTTTTTTAGGCGGAGGAGAAGACCCCAGGAGCAGGTAGGAGAATACGAGAGGTGCGGACAGATCTGCTGCTTCACCTTTTTTAGGCGGAGAAGAAGCCGGGAGCAGGTAGCAGAGGAGCCAGGGCGTAGATACAGGGGTATTCTAGGGGCCCTGAGAAGTTGGTTTGACCGCAGGAGAGGCAGATAAGATCAGGAAGGCTGCGGGAGGGGCAGGTACTAGAGGGAGATAGGGATATTGGGCGTGAGAGGGTGAGAGAGAACAAGGAGCAGGGCCGGAGCACGGGTTTCATGCGCCCGAGGCGAAACTTAAAATTTGTGCCCCAGTTGTATAAAAAATAACAAGATAAATAAAATAATAAAATAAACAGTGGCGTAGCTATCGGGACTGCAGGGGGTGCGACCGCACCCCAGCGCGACGCAAAATAAAAACAAAAGGGCGCCAAAATACTGGATAAAAAAAAAGAATAATAATTTTAAAAAAAAGATAAATAAATTAGAAATAATAAGAAAAAAAATAATAATGATTATTAATGCGCCCCTAGGACCTTTGCGCGCTAGGCGACCGCCTAATGGCCGGCCGGCCCTGCGAGGTATGCGGGAGGAAAAGGGGTGAATGGGATAGATATGCAGGGGGATGGGGGAGCAGGTGAGTTATACACAGGGGCACAAGGGCCCCATCACCCACATCTCTATATACTGAGTGTGCCCCTGTGTATAACAACGCTGATCTGTGCTGCTCCATCTGATCTCACTGCGCAGTGATCCAGGGACCCTCCGATCGCCATTTAATGGGGTCAGGAAGGAATTTTTTTCCCCCATTGCACAGCAGGGGTTATGTTTCGCCTTCCTCTGGATCACAGCAACAAATTGCCCTTTGTGCATGAATTATCAGTGAGATCTTTATACACCCTGCATTGGTCTTCACTCCTTTGCTGCCGGAGGGGCCTGCAGTGCATTGCTCTGCGTGTTACTATATTGCTCTGCAATGTGCTGCAGGCCCCTACCAGCAAAGAGATTCATTATTTCAATAAAATACTCTCTTTAATCCAACCTATGTGTAGTGTCTTTTCTATCCGTTGTATCTATTGCTAACAGCTCAGTGATTCTTCCCCAGGTCATTGCACTAGTGTCACGCTGCCAAGCCGGGTGTGAGGGAGATTTATAGGGTCACATATACACTTCTGCCAAAACACGAGTGCAAACAGGAAGCCCCTCTGATCTCATATCTTTTATTACACAAAACGGTATCTAAAAAGGTAAAAAGAACATACATGGGATTCTGCTACAAATATCTCTCTAATTACAAACCAATTAGCAAATCATTCAGATTAGAGTCGAGCGAAAAGAAAGGGTTAAGTATGTCATGTACAGTATATGCAGTGCAGGCTGTTCTGCGCA
The DNA here is from genome assembly GCF_040206685.1 of Ascaphus truei. Lineage (NCBI taxonomy): Eukaryota > Metazoa > Chordata > Amphibia > Anura > Ascaphidae > Ascaphus > Ascaphus truei. The sequence goes on from NW_027456965.1 coordinate 20,392, forward strand.
TTACATGCAGGGGACAACGTTTAGGGGATATAAGTAATGCTGATCTCAGAGCTGACCGGCTGACCTGCTCTTCTGGCTGACCGGAGGACCTGCTCTTCTGGCTGACCGGCTTCCCTTCTTCCAGCTAACTGACCTGAATTGTGGCCCCTGTATCTCCCAATTAAACGTTTTATTGGCATATTCTTGTTTGACTCGTTCTATACAGACATTTTCTATATATTCATTGTGGGATTTGATAACATCTGTAAGATCTCTCAGAATATCACATTCTGTACGTTTGTGCTGAATATTTTTCCATTCTCAATTTACTTAATATTAATTTTTGGCTTCAATTATTTATATCGAGCCCAAAATACCTTTATACAGAATGCTGTTCCCTTTATCCCACAAATGCTGCTTCATTAAAGCCCGTGGGTGGCACTTAATGCATTCTCAGACTTTTAGGCAACATCCCTAATTTCCAAACGTGGGATAAAATCTGTGCATATTTAAATGGTTAATTTTTCCATTTTTCCATTGTGACAAAATATCAATTTTCTCACTCAGACTACTAAATCCCTCCCCAAAAATATCCGTTTCACATAAAAGTGTGTGCGCGTCTCCTTCCGCCTAACTGGCACGTCGTCCTTACGGGCGCCACTCCTTGCAACTCCACGCTGCCCTCCAGTGGTAAAAGAAATAAGATACATTTACTGTACTCGTCTGGCAGCTGCTCCCGTATAAGGTGGGTAACTCTGTATTAGGGGTCTTGGTAGAGTATATTTTATACTTATGTCGGATAGATGAGAAAATAATATTCCTAACAGGTTATTGTGAGAGGCCTTGGATCTGATCCTATATGCACGCAGCCCTCGCCTCTCTGACCTTGAACACATACTTCAATCTGATTTTTTGAGACTTGAAACTGGATTTCCCAAAACAAACTGATTTTAAACACTGACAAGACTGTAACAATGGTATTTGGGACCAGAGCTAAATTGCTAAAGCTGCCAATGACAGAGCTTCAGATAAAAACCAGCTCTAATACCATCCTAGCCCCTGTTACTTGTTTGAAATATCTGGGCATATAGTTCAACTCCCATTTAACATTTGGAATGCACATTGATACCCTGACATCCAAATCCTATGCCAAACTAGGTGTACTTTACAGGAACAAATCCTCCCTAAGGCCCTCATGCAGTAAGCAGCGATAAGCCACTTATCACCAGTTTATAGCCAAAAAAGCCTACAGCGATTCAGAAAGCCCAGAGAAGCTGGCGATTAGAGCAAAAATAACCGGGGTTTTTTTGCCGGAAAATAAATAAAATCGGCAGACGCGCAGTGATAAGCCACTTTTCAGCACTGATCGCCAGTTTTTCAAACACGCTCAATTCTATAAGCCCTGATCAGCTTATTGCGGCTGATCGCCACTTTAAAATTGCTGTTTCTTCTCCAAATTGTCCCGCCACAAAAGTTGGCAAGAAGGTGGGGTGAAGCTGCGATGAAAATAACATGCATGTGTCCCAGAGCTGATATCCATTAATATCAGCACCAGAGACCCCCGGCATGAATCCGATGCATAAAAAATGCATTTACAGGCAACTTCATTACCGCCAAGGCAATGAAGGGGTTATACACCCGTGCCAGGCTTATTGTGGGTAGCGGGGGTGGGTGAAGGTGGTATTTGGCCCTGGGTGGGTGTTTAGGCCTTGCCAGGGGGTTGCAGGATGACTTAACCTCTTCTTTAACTTCGTGGTTAATACCGCTAAGGTAATGAAGGGGTTAACCCCTCCCGCTACCCCCCCCCCACCCGGTAGGCCTAAACACCCATCCTTGGGGCCAATACCCCGTTCATCCACCCCCACTACCCACAATAAACAAAAATACACATAACAGCACCACTAGCCACCTCCTAGGTCCCTAATAAACCATTACAATATTCATAAAACCATTATTTTGTTTACACCCAGGATTATTACATGGGATTAGGGCTATGTTATTCAGTGAGGGGTTGTATGTTTGTATTCGTAGGGACAGGCAAGGCCGGAGTCAGATGGGTTTCTCCTGCCTCTGTCCTCCCTGTCTCCTGACCCTTCCTGTAGCCGGACAAAGAAGAAGAAGCAGGCACACGGTCTTACTCAAAGGAGGTTTAATATGCCATAAAGTCCAACGTTTCGGCAGTCTAATACTGCCTTTCTCAAGGTGAAGGCTACCAAACACAAGAAAACAGTCACAATATATACCACCCCCCTGATACTCTCCCCGCTCTGCCACATAACCAGGATGTTGACGCCCCCTAGTGACGTCAGAGCTACCATATGGCGCCCCCTAGTGATGTCAGAGCTACCATATGGCGCCCCCTAGTGACGTCAGACGTCTAGGTCTAAATCCCTGGCAATACAGCATAGAGCTGTCTTGGAGGAATGCAGCCACAGCCACACCTCTCCCCAGACTGAACACTCCCCCATGATGACGTCAGCGTGACCCGCCCGTCGGGGGGAAGGGGGGGGTGTGCACCAATCAAGACTGTACTCACAGGGCTGGACAAAGATGTATCCGTCGCCATGGGATCAGTGTCAGAGCAGGGAGGAGTGACACACTCCTATAAATCACCCTGAAAGTGTAAATAAACCACACACCAAAATATTCATAAAGCATATGTGCACAAAACTAATACAGCAATATACTATTAAAAACCTTGATAAAGTACTATTGTACGAAACGCGTAGGTGCGTTCTATCTGTTCTATTTTTGTTCCCTGTATGTGTTTGCTTGCTTAATACACTTTTTGTTACTATTGCGGAGTGGCCTGGCTTTGTTTTCCCTGCCTCACATTGCAGGGCGTCTGCAGCTGTGCTCTATCTTTACCAACTATCCTTCAGGGTTAATGTTACCCAAGCACTAACGAACGCCAATAGAGATGTCGTGGCTCTCTCCTTCTCAATCCCTCAGCCTCGGGGGTAGGGCCTGGGTGGTCTTCCAATCGGTTAGCTGTTAGTACAGCCCTCAGCCTCAAGGTAGTACTTAGGAGGTCTCCAGTTCAGCTGAACAGCAGTACAGCCAATTCGCCGTGCCAAGCAATAATGTCTTTCACTGTTCCAGTCTCTGTAGCAGCGGAGCACACGCTGTGGGGCGTCTATTTTTAATTTTTATGATTCTCCCGCTTTGGGGGGTGACTGAATTGACTACCGGTAGTCAGACTGTTACAGACCGAGCAGCTCATGCATCTAAAGTTACCCGGTCTGCCACCCTCCAGAAAATGAGGAGTTCTGTAGTTACCCTCATTATCTGCATGTATCAGGCTATCCGCCAGATTCCTCCCTCTTTTGAATGCCACCATTGGTGGTACACAGCAACTTTCAGATAATATATCATCATTTTGCAGAATATGCCAGTGTTTAAGACTGGTAGATTTAATAAAACCACCAGCTTGACTGTACGTAGTAAGCAGGAAGGAAAAGACTTGGATCACAACTATGAAAAAACGAGAACTGGAGGCTAATAGAAAAAATAACAAATTATTTATTGGGACATAACTAATTAAAAAGAGAAACCTCTCGCATGGTGCGCTTTATCAAAGAGTAGTTTCACTGGTCTTAATCAAACTCTTATATGGTTTACACCCTCAAAAGCACCGCCCACCTGTGTCCAGGTAAACACAAACCCCCAGGACATTTTGTCTTTTGCATGTCTCTGATCCACTCACATCTACTGACGTCTGAGCTGAGGTGCTGATTTCTTATGCTGTAAACCTGGGCTGTTGTTCCTGAAGATCCTGACACCTTTCTACCTGCTGTGTAGATCAATGCTTTTTACCTTTTGACCTGCTGTAAGTAGGCATTGCTATAGAGCCAAGACATACATGTTTTATCCAGATTGAAAAGAACTTATTACACTATTGTATGCATTTATTTTTTATTTTTCATGGTGTATCCCTGCTATCTTCGCTCCCTTCCCATCCCGGACAAGCAGTGTATGTACTACCATTATCACTGCATTTGCCAGCTTTATCACTCTAGCACTCTTATTTTAACACACTAAAGTCTCCATTATAGTGCGCAGTGCTGGCTGATCTAGCAAGGTAGCTGGACATTTAACCCATTGGCCACTCACTTGTGTACATCTATACACTTCCATTATTGGGTCTCACCGTTGCTCCAGAGGGGTTAACACCCTGACTCCTAGCAATCTGTGTCCTCCATATCCCACCATTATTAAGTGGTTAAATGGGATAGTATGAACTTATAACTGACGACAAGGTTGCCTGATAGCGTTGATTTAATATATTTTTAATTCACATTACACATTACTTTGGTAATATATGTTTTAAGTAAATTTATTAAAAGTTAATTTTTACACTGTTATGGTGTGCATTTAAGTGAATTCTTTTAGGGGGCACATCCATTTTGTGTTTCCCTTCACCTTTTCTAGATCCCATTCTGTATTAATTCCTGCAGGGGATAATGTATCCAAAGAATGGATCCAAAACATCTCCCGCTGGTTGAGGAGCTTTAATCTATCACCCCCTCTCATGGGCATGGGCACCAGTTCTACAGCAGAAAAATGAACATTTGATAGACCTCCTGAAGGACAGTCAGTAAAATGTTTTGAAACTGGTAACATGAAATCTTTTCTTTTAATGGAACGTATATGCTCCATGATTCTGTTTTTAACAGGGCGTATAGTGCAGCCCACGTACCCTTGGCCACAGCCACAGGTAAGAAAGTATATGACAAATTGTGAGTCACAATTAATAAAGGATGGGATCCTATAGTTCTTTTTAGAATAAATAGTCTTAATAGACTTAATTGGTTTCGCATAGCAGCAAACGCAACATTTTCCACATTTAAAAAAACCTTTTATTTTAAACAGATTTGTTAGACTTCTTAGAGTCAAACAATCTTGGAGAAAGATAGTCAGATAAGGATTTGGATTTCCTAAAAGTAATGGCTGGACCCTGGTTAACTGAACTATGTAGGTCCTTATCAAGAGTGAGGGTCCCCCAATGTTTATAAATGATAGAACGAATCTGTTCAGCCTGGCGACTAAACTGGGTGACAAATAGAGCAGACGTCACTCGATCCAATTCATGTTTCTTCTTGAACTTCACAGACGAGTTCGATAACAAATCGATCCTGTTTGTAGATTTGACACACAGATATGCTGCTTCAATATCAGTGTGATTATATTTTCTTTGAGCAAATCGAGTTTTTAATTCCTCTGCTTGATGCTCAAATAAATCGTCATTTGAACAAAGCCGTCTTAGTCGAAGGAATTCAGCCTTGGGTATACTTCGAATGAATGATTTAGAATGACTGCTGTCTGCTTCCAATAAAGTATTACGTGAATGAGGCTTTCTAAAAATGTCCGTTTGAATAGTGCCTGTCGTGTCAATAAATAAAGTAATGTCTAAATAATTGATGTGATTCATGTGTTCTTCATAAGTAAATTTAAGATTTAAAGAATTAGTATTAAGTGTATGAATAAAGGCATGCAGTGATAATAAATCCCCATCCCAAATCATAATCAAATCGTCAATATACCGTTTATAGAAAATAATCTGATGACGAAAAGAATTATCAGCACCGAAAATGTGTGTGGATTCCCAAAGACCCACAAACAAATTAGCATAAGAGGGGGCAAATGACGTCCCCATAGCAGTACCCCGTGTCTGAAGATAAAATTGTCCAACTGCAATCCAGGGGGAGCATAAAGGGAAATAGAACAAAAAGAAAAAACAATCTAATTGCAGACAGTTTTTAAAAGGTGTATAAATTTGTGTTCTGTCTTGGCTCCTATGTGTTGCCTACTTACAAGATGTAAGTCAAAAACGAGCGGTTTTGACACACAATGGTCTCTGCTAGGAGGATTTCTTTAACCAGGTAGTGGGATCTCCAACTCTCAGCTCAGCAGCAGTGTATATGTAAAAGAAATGATACCATAGTGCAGACCAGTAACAATAAAAAACTCGACTTTATAGGGTAAAAATAAACACTTACAATAAAAACAAGTGGTTAAGGCATGTATCACATTGATAGTGATTGAGGAGAGAAAATGGTTAGCTCCAGGCTCACCCGCCTCCTCCGGTGTGACTGCGTGTGGACCACCGCTCTCTGTGACCTTTCACCTCCACTGGTGCTCGCTGTCTCGCCGGTCTAGTCCCCTCGTAGATCCCCTCTTGTGTGGGCTATTCGGCTCCCTTTGCTGGGTATATACAGGAGTATACAGGTGCTGCAGAGGACTTGGACTCCAGCTCTCTCACCGGTCAATGGTCCCGCCTTGCTTGCTCCAATGCGTCACTTCCGCTTAGTCCCGATGCGTCACTTCCGGTCGCGGCTGTGTGAGTGTCAGCTCCCAGATCTCTCCTCTCTCCTCTCAGGGCGGCTACCACTCTACGCGTTTCGCCAGGTGTGTGGCTTCCTCAGGAGTGTACCGCCCCCTCCTCTAAACTATCTCTATATACCTTCCATAATTGGTTTTTAATTAATTAATCAATAAAACACTTGTAAAATCAATTGGTCTGCACTATTTTTGTATCCATATATATAAGGGAGCTCGTTATTCAACAGGAGTGGAATCCTGAATATATGAGGTTTGGCATGGTTTAACCTGTCATTAACCACACCTTGTGGGGTAAAGGGAACTAATAATTTTCTATGTTTAGAGGGAATGGGTGGTCCAATTAGATAATTGGTGCTCGAATGATGTTTTATTTCTTTGCACTAAGAATTTAGGCTCATAGTAGTGTGGTTAGAATAGTTTCCAAGTGGGACAGGTTTAAGGCAGACTTAATTTCTGTAATGTGATCTATATTATATTATAGCCCACCAGGGATGAATTTAAAGGGCATGGGTATGTTTTTTAGGGAGAGAGAATTTTTCCCGTGACAGGACTATGGGGGCATTACAATCACAATTGATATATATATAAAAAAAAAAAAAAAAAAAAAAGTAATTCACAATTAATCTCATACCACAGGTTGTACAATGTGGTACTTCAAAATTATGTAAAAAGTGGGGGAGCTCCGTCATATATATATAAACTCTCTATAGTATGGGAATACATATTAATATTATAAGGGGTTCCATAATGTAAGATTGGCATAAATAATTGCAGGACATTTACTTATTATTATAGCGCCGATACTATGATGGAATATAAACAACATGTTCATATCACAGACCAACTTAAAAAATACATACACATATATATGAGGGTGTCTATAAATATAGATACTAGTTTATACAAATGGCATAAAATCCTAAACAATAAACCTAACCTAGGGATGACAGGTAGTGTGTTACATCTTAGTTCTTATGTGGTTTATAATAAAGGATAACGGATGGCAGTTGCACACTGTGAGAGAGAACAGCAGAAGGAGGAAAAGACAGAAGAACCGGTTAATTCAACACATCAGCAATTTTACATCTTATACAGGTTACAAGAAGGGTGCAATCTCGATTTCCATGTTGAGTCCCCTGGGTGAGAGTGTCCGCAACCTGTGAATCCAGAAGGTCTCCCTTCTCATGAGTTCCAGATTGCGGTCACCCCCCCGCCAGTGGCCCGAGACATATTCTATAGGTGTGTAAGTCAGACCTGTCGTGTCCCCCTGGTGCTTCTCCATGAAGTGTTTGGAGAGACTGTGAGTTAAAAGAGATCTCTTGATGCTACTCAAATGTTCGATAATCCTAGTTCTTATTGGTCTCTCAGTCTTCCCTACATATTGTAGTTTGCAAGGGCACTCCAGGAGGTACACAACATGGTCTGACCTACATGTTAGACTGGATTCTATATTGAATCTTTCCCCTGTGTTGTTAGATGTAAACTCCAATTTGTTGTTCGATTTAAATTGACACGCTCTACATGTCTTGCATCCATGAAAACCTTTATTGGATTGTAACCAGTTCTGGGGCTTGGCTTTCTGTTTAAGGACACTGGGAGCTAGTGTGTTTTTTAAATTTCGTGCTTTCCTGAAGATGATATTTGGATGATCAGGTAGTTCGCTTCCCAAAATTGGGTCATTCTTCAGTATTGGCCAGTGCTTATTTATGATTTTCCTAATTTCCTTGGCTTCCCCATTATAGTTAGTGAGGAATGCAAAGTCTGATTTGTTCTTTATCGTTTTATCCCTTAATTTAGGTTTTAGAAGATCTTCCCTCTCCAATTTATCTATCTTTAGTAGAGCCTCATCTATCTTTTCCTCCTTGTATTTTTTCTCTATGAATCTTTCCTTTAGTTCATTGGATTGTTGTAAGAAAGTTTCCCTCTCACTACAGTTCCTCTTAATTCGGGTGAACTGGCTTGATGGAACTCCGTCCATCCACCTCGGGAGATGGCAACTCGTCCGTAAGATGTAGTTATTTTTATCAGTTTTCTTAAAGAATGTTTTTGTTTTTATTTGATCGTTTTCTATATATATTTCTAGGTCTAAGAAATTCACTCGCCTGTCACTGTACTCGCTTGTAAATTTTAGATTGAGTTCTACATTGTCTATGCCTGTTAGAAAATCTTGTAACTTACTTTCTCCATTCCCCCAGATTAGGTACACGTCATCGATGAACCGACGCCAGAGGACCAGGCCCTCCCCAAGCTCTCCATTAGGCCAGATGTTATCTTCCTCCCATGATGCCATGAAGAGGTTGGCGTAGCTAGGGGCGAACCTGGTCCCCATCGCCGTTCCTCGTTTCTGCAAGTAATGACTTCCCTCGTACCAAAAAAAGTTATGCTGTAAAATGAACATGATTCCATCAATAATAAAGTCAGCTTGTATGTCTGTTAGGTCAGCATCTTTCAATAAAAATCTTTTTATGGCTCTACATCCTTTTGTGTGGTCTATTGATGTATATAGCGACACAACGTCGCATGTTGCCATTAAGAAATTCTTCTCCCACCTGACTTTGCTCAGTGTATTTAATAGATCTGTGGTATCCTTTAAGTATGCCTTTTGTTGAGTGACATATTTCTGGAGGAATATGTCTATGTACAGTGACAAGTTTGATGTTAGTGAGTCAATCCCCGAGACTATAGGTCTGCCTGGGGGATTGACTTCACTTTTGTGAATTTTTGGCAGTTGGTAAAATACCGGTACCTTTGACTTGTCACTGTATAGAAACTTATATTCCCCCTCGTCTAGCACCTCCAGGAGCCTCCCCCTCTCCAACAGGACCCTCAGCTCATCTGTAAATTCATTTATTGGATTTTTCTTTAATTTAGTGTATGTTTCTTCCTCCCCCAGTAGTCTTAAAGATTCCTTGTTGTAATTATCCCTGTCCATCAGAACAGTTCCTCCCCCTTTATCAGCCTGTTTTATCACTAATTCCTCATTCTCTGTGATTTCTTTTAAGGCTGTTTATTCTTGTTTTGTGAGATTCTCTGTTATTTTCTGTTTGTTAATCGTCAGATTCTCAAAATCAGTGTTGATCATCTGGAAAAATGTTTCCAGATGATTGCCCTTTGCAAAGTGAGGATAAAAGGAGGACTTGGGTTTCAAACCCGTGTGGACCATATTTACCTCTTGTGCTACTACTGGTGGAATGGTTGGTCCTAATCTAGGGGCTTGGTCTCTATTCATGAAAAACCTTTTGAGGGTGAGTTTGCGGAGGAATCTATTTGCATCCATGAAGAGATCAAAGCTATTGTGATTCTTCACTGGCGCAAAAGATAACCCCTTTGAGATGACACTCTTCTGTGGATCTGTCAGTGTCACTTTGCTTAAATTGAATATGCTACTTTTCTGTTCTATCGGGCACTTCTCTTTCGTTCGTGCTCTTTGTCTCCCCCTCCCTGACAGGGAGGAGGAGTCAGACTTCCAAATAATTGTTTACTAAGTCTTTAGATGCAGCTGTGCATGACCAGTCCATTAAGGCTTTTTCCTCATATTAGAGAGTCTACATACAGAAGGTCATTATTGCTCAGAGGGAAGAACGTAACATTTCTGAATACTTCACATCTGGAGTGGTCACCAGTCCTTCCAAGACATTGACCCCAAAACACATCTGCAACATTCATTAAGATCCTGCTTTGAACCCAATCATATTGGTCTGGCATGCATTAAAGCATCATTCGCACAAATCTGATTCCACCACCTCAGAGGACTTTGAGTACGATTGGATTCCGGACCAACAATCCTCACTACCAAGATCTTTGGACTTCATTTTTCTGCAGGTTTATATACCAGATAGTGCGCCAAGGACTATTTCTGTTTTCTTTCATTGTTTGTTTTATTTTTGTTTTTAAGCTATTGTTGTACTTACCTTGTGGATAGGTTTGTGGTTTTTCAATCCTTAGGCAGCCGTCTTCTCAGTTTGTTATATTAGTCTGTAGAATTCACTAGTTTATTGTTGTATCTTTGTAAGGGAATTCCAACATTTAGAGCACTTATCCATCATTATCATGTATTGTTAAGTTAGGCTAATAGGTTAAGCGCTTAGTATATGTTTAGTTTAATTTTTTCTATCATAACATTTTTTATAGCGGATAAAAGATCCATAGAATCTCTCAGAAAAGAAGGCAGATTTTTTACCAGTGGCTGTAAAAAACCATCAATGTAGCGTGATAACCCATCTCCCAAAGATCCAATACTGGCCACAATGGGCCGCCCAGGAGGGCGGACCAGTGACTTATGGATCTTTGGGAGATGGTGGAAGATGGGCACAATAGGTGAGGCATTGTAGAGAAACTCATATTCCTTTGTGTTAAGTACAAATAGGGCCTTTCCTTCTTCAAGAATCTCTTTCAAAAGGTGTAAAAACTCACATGTGGGATCATGTCAATTTTGTATAAGATTCAACATCCTCAAGTAATCTAAGTGCCTCTGCCTGATAATCTGAAGAAGAGGGCACCACAATGGCCCCTCCCTTATCAGCCTTTTTGATTGTAATAGACCTATCTTCCCTGAGGGCAATCATCTCCTGGAAGTCAATATCTGACAGATTCGTTTTATTTAAAGAGGGAACCCCCCGGGGTACAATACCCCTAGCCAATAACCTGAGATCCCTCTCAACCAGCTTCTCAAAGGTCTTAATATTATGATTGTTAAAAATATGAGGGCAAAAGGTTGATTTCTTCTTAAGACCTAAGTGTAATTGCCCAAAGAAGCTGAATGAGGAAGGGATCTCAGGCTCCAAATCCTGATTTTGTTCATCATAAAGATCTCTAAGATCTGATAAAGCACATTGTTCACGAAATGAATGCAAATCCAAATTCTCCATTGAAACATCAATACCATCAACATTCTCAGCTAGACCTCTATCAGTGGAATATAGTGGAACCTCTGTTGTCCCTTTTTTCTATTAAAATATTTTTTAAGAGACAATTTGCGAATTAATTTTTGGAGATCAATGATGGTATTGAATAAATTAAAATCTTGGTATGGGGCAAAATTTAAACCTCTATTTAGAACCGCAATCTGGTCATCTGTAAGAGTCTTATGTGAAATGTTGATAACATTATCCACAACTTCTCCTATGCATATTTCTTTCTTTTGCTCGATCCCCCGGATCCCCCTCCCCCTTCTCTTCTTTGATGATCTCCTTGTCCTCTTTCGTTTTTTGACTCCTTTTGAAACAAGGAGTATGAAGGTTTATCTTCTTTCCGAGAGGGCATCATAACAGATTTTTGTGAAGAGTCGGTTTCAGGGGAGGTAGATCTAACTCGCCAATTATCATCATCATCACAAAAGGAAACGCCTAGTGAACGACTCTCATAGTCAGAACCATCTGACTCAAAACTGGAAGCGTTTCCATGGCGTTTTAGGATGGATTTATTCGGGTTCTTGGAGTCACCTTGTTTTTTATTATTCTGATATTTAGAACCAGATTTTGGTTGTGGCTTTTGTGCGTTTGTAGTGTAGCGTTGCCATATATAAACTTGCTGCTTCTCATAGTCTATCTTGTCCCTATCAAACTTTTGTTGTTTCTTAATCATTAGAGACTTTTCCATAGCACCCACGTTGCTTAAAAGTGTTTGGTCATATTTAATAAAATTCTCCATTTTTCTGCAACCTTTCAATTTATCCTGTAGGACTTTCACATTGGCTCTCACTTTCTTTTTTTTAATTTAGCTTATACTTAATGATCAATTTGATTAGCTTAAATGAGCAATGATCTAATATGGCTTTCCAGTCATTCTCAAAATCTTTATTAATAAAGCCAAAGGACGGTACCTTTTTCAAGCGTAAGCCTCACGGAATCCTTTTAACTCTAGCATAGTTCTCAAGAGTGGTAATGTCCCACCAATACCTAATGTCCTGTGATAAGTTTTTCCAATGTAAGGAAGTGGGTAATTAAGTCAGCAGGCTCTTCACAGATGAAATTAGCACCTTCATCAAAAACTGACTCTGCCCTCCTCTGACGGTGAGTGTCTCCACAGTTAAAGGCATAGGTATCAGTAACCCCTTCCTCATCCTCCACTTCTACATAATCTTCCATAATAAAAAACACACAGGATAGGAATAGCACGAATACTCACTCCAGAGAAATAAAAAAAAATGTTCCACAGAAAGAAAAAATGTGAATAAATAGATGCCACAAAAAATAAATAAATAAATGGTTAGAAAAAAAAATAACGATAGCACTCCAGTTCTCAAATCACCAATTACCAGTAAGTGATTACATACATATTCACGGGGTATAAGCCTCTTCTTATAATGTCAATAATGAAAGTCTTAATTCCAGGCTGAGCAGCCGTGGCCAAACCAGCAATATGCGAAGCAGAGGAAAAGACCTCCCAGCCCAATGTTACAATCCTGGTAGATAGCGTGTATCACGCGCATGCTGTATTAACCCCCAGCAAAATGAATCCTTAGAGGGACCAAGGGCCCATCGTGTCCAGTGTTTTCCCGTTCAATGTGATCAAGGATTCATCACAGCTACAGTGCTTATTCCTACATGGTTGGTCTCCGATGTGCTGGGGGTTAATACAGCCTGCGCGTGATACACGCTGTCTACCAGGCTTGTAGCGTCGGGCTGGGAGGTCTTTTCCTCTGCTTCGCTTATGACTGTACGTAGTGGTAAATACAAGCCTGTCCTCCTTCTTATTTTTGGTAGCACTTACCTCTTTATCCAGTGCCCGGTCTAACACAGCAGGAGGATATCCCCTAGCCAGGAATCTACTACGTAGTTCTCCAATAGCTGGTTCAATATTATCCTTCCTGCTCGTGATTTTGCAGACCCGGACTTTCTGTGAAAAAGGTAATGCATCAATAAGAGAAGGAGGATGATGGTTATCTGCCCTTAAAATGGCATTTCTGTATGTATCCTTTCTAAAAAGATCAGTATGTAACTCCCCATTAGTCTGTGTAATGAGGACATCTAAAAAAGAGAGTTGCTGTGTACCACATCATCTGAAAAACACGGTGGAGGCAGTGATGGCATGGGCATGCATGGTTTACAATGGCACTGGGTCACTAGTGGTTTTTGATGATGTGAACGAAGACAGAAGCAGCCGGATGAATTCTGAAGTGTATAGGGATATATTGTCTGCTCAGATTCAGCCAAATTCAGTGAAGTTGATTGGACGGCGCTTCACTTTACAGATGGACAATGACCCAAAACATACTGCGAAAGAAACCCAGGATGTTTTTAAGGCAAAGAAGTGAAATATTCTGCAATGGCCGAGTCAATCACCTGATCTCAACCCGATCGAGCATGCATTTCACTTGCTGAAGACAAAACTTAATGCAGAAAGACTCACGAACAAACAACAACTGAAGACAGCTGCAGTAAAGGCCTGGCAAAGCATCACAAAGGAGGAAACCCAGCGTTTGGTGATGTCCATGCGTTCCAGACTTCAGTCATTGCCTGCAAAGGATTCTCGACAAAGTATTAAAAATTAACATTTTATTTATGATTGTGTTAATTTGTCCAATTACATTTGAGCCCCTGAAATAAGGGGACTGTGTATGAAAATGGTTGCAATTCCTAAACGTTTCATACGATATTTTTGTTCAACCCCTTGAATTAAAGCTGAAAGTCTACACTTCTATTGCATCTCAGTTGTTTCATTTCAAATCCATTGTGGTGGCGTACAGAGCCAAAATTATGAAAATTCTGTCAGTGTCCAATTATTTCCGGACCTAACTGTGTGTGTGTGTGTGTGTGTGTGTGTGTGTGTGTGTGTGTGTGTGTGTGTGTGTGTGTGTGTGTATATATATATATATATATATATTTTTTAATGATAGGGATGTAAAGTAGGTTTGTAAATGAAAAAAAAAAATATGAAACCCTTAATACAGCTGAATCCCGTTATAACGCGGTGCTCTTGGTCCACATAATGAGCACGTTATAACCAGGATCGCGAAATGGTCGGCGCAATCAGGAAGAACGGTTCTGCGAGGACTTACCCGGCATCTGCAGCTCTCTCCACTTCATCAGGCTCCAAGGTGCTTACATACGCTCTCCCAAGCTTTCAATTTGACTGACTTTTGAGCGCAGGAGGGTCACATGACCCTTCTCTGATCAATGACAGCCCAACAGTGAATACATTTTATATAATACACATGCGGGAATTGAACCCTGATCACCCATGGACTGCACTGTGCAGTAGATGTTACGTTTGTTTATAGAGTCAGATTCATCACACCAATACTGTGGTGTAGCAGCTAGAGAATTGCACCAGCATATGAAAGATCATGGGTTCAATTCCCGCATGGTGTAGGGGTGTGTGTATATATGTGTATCAGCGTGTGTCTGTTAGCAATAATGCATTGAATATTATATAAAAATAAAACCTTGGAGATGTTTTTAAATCGGGAGCCACGCTCAGACAGCATTAAAAGCGGATTCGCGCTATAGCAGATTGCACTATAACGGGGTTGAGCTGTACTAATATTTTGACCACAGGGTAAACGGGTTGGAGTAAGCCATGCTTCTTATCTGTACCAACATTAAATACCCAAGGGTTTAAAGATTGGTACATGTCTGGAGTGTTTATATCTAGCTAGCACCAACACTGTCCTGGGTTTCCATTACTCAATGCAATATAAAAAAATGTTTTTTTTTTTTTTCAACTTTAAATTTTTATTGGAAAGTACAAATACAGCCAATGTTCCACAGCCCATTATTACATTTCCAGTTTTGTTAAACACATGTAATGACGCCTAGAAGACACATCCACTTAACACTTTACAAACAAGACCAGACGAACTTGACAAGGGGACAGGGAAAGAGGTTAGGGGTGGGAGGGAGGTGGTAGGTTGCCAGGCTCTGGTGCAGTTTTTTAGATATCTCTTGTTCAACCTTTTAGGCAATAGCTAAGGGTTTTAACTGGGACAGGTTCTTCTGAGGTTTCTTTCTTTTATTTGTTTTTCCCTATTCTATGACTACATGAAGGTCTGCTAACTGTGCGTCGCTGAGTCGTGTTGTCTAATCTGCCCTTAAAGGAGAACGCACCTAGTTTAATTAGTGCAAGATTGAGGTGGCGTCCACTCCTGGGATGTCTACCTGGGTCAACCATGGATCCCAGACCTTTAGAACATTTGTGCCGGAGTCATTAACTAAACTCGTTAATTGTTCCATCCGGCAGACATGCCAAATTCTGTTTTTGATCTTAGGGATAATTGGTATCTCCTGCTGTTTCCATAATGCTGCGATCTCACATCTTGTGGCTGTAGCAAAATGCGCGATTAATTTATGCGACGCATTTGACAGACCCTGGATCCGCATGCCCAATAGGAACAGCCACGGGTCCAGGGGGATCTCCAAATCGAGAATCCGCTGAATCCAATCTCTGATTTGTTCCCAAATAGGGGCCCCCTTAGTGCAAGACCACAACATATGTCGGAGGTCTGCTGCTTCCCCACACTGTTTAGGGCAGAGAGGGGAGTAGCCTTTTACAAATTTCGCTAAGCGCGTCGGAGTGTAATACCACCTCATAAGGACTTTATATGCGTTCTCCTTTAATGTGGTGCAGATTGAGCTTTTCGCCGCCGCCTGTATAATTCTGTCCCATTCGTCGTCCTCTAAAGTCTCTCCTAGGTCTGATTCCCAGTGTCTCATGTAACTCAGTCTATTGTCAATGGGCGACTTCTGGCAGATCACTTCCCTGTACATTCTAGATGTGAGTCCCCTTGTGTCCGTATCTCTGGAACACAGCTGCTCAAAATTTGTTCGCGCCGGTCGAATTGGCGTTTTATTGTAGAAATCTCTGATCTGGAGGTACCTAAAAAATTTGTTTGGGATATTCTTAGAGGATTTAATTTGGTCAAATGTTTGTATGGTCGTTATGCCCTCCAGATCTTTTAGACGGGAGAAGCCCTTCTGAGTCCATATCAAGAAATTTTTGCTATTCAGGTCCGGAGCGAAGTCTGGGTTGCCCACTATTGGTGTCATTAATGATGTTTTGGTAGTCAAATTACATTTGAATTTCGTGGCCTCCCAAACTTATAATGAATTGACCATGGTCTGCAGCGGATTGTTCATCTTGCGTACCCCTTCTCTGGGTAGCCAGATTAAATTTCGGATTTCAATTGGTGCACAGCATCTCTTCTCCAACTCAACCCATCTCCGTAGGCTTGGGTCTGTGTGCCATTGGAAAATCTGCCCTAATTGGGCTGCTTTATAGTAGGCCTGCAAGCAAGGCACCGCTCACCCTCCGCAGGATGAATGGGACGTTTTAATATTCCTTTAGCAATTCTTGGGTTTTTCCCGTTCCAAATAAATTTTATAATTTTTGACTGGAGGGAGAGGATGTCCGCCTGCACCAAAGGGATAGGGAGACTCTGGAAAAGATATAGCATCTTTGGGAGGAGATTCATTTTCACGCTATGTATCCTCCCAATCCATGAGATGCTCCCCTTCATCCAGGTTCGGAGATCCTCCCCCAGCGTCTTTATGATCTTGGGGAAATTTGCTTTATATAAAGTTTTGTACTCCCTTGTGAGATAAACCCCTAAATATTTGATAGCGGAGGGTTGCCATTTGAACTGAAAATTGAGGTCAATCAGTTTTTCAACTTCTTTTGGTAGATTAATATTGAGGGCTTCTGATTTAGACTGATTGATCTTAAATCCCGAAATTTGGTTAAATTTGCCCAGTATGTTGAATACATTTGGGAGAGATGTGAGAGATTTGGCTATTGTGAGAATGACATCGTCCGCATATAGAGCGGCTTTGTGCATTTGGTCTCCCACAGGGATACCAGAGATATCTGGGTTATTTCTGATGTGTGCCGCCAAAGGCTCTATACATAAGGCGAACAGTAGTGGCGACAGCGGGCATCCTTGACGTGTTCCGCTTTTGATTTCAAACTGTTCTGAGGGGAAACCTTGATATCTCACTCTTGCTGTTGGGTTTTTATACAACGCCAGGATGGCCTGCAGGAGGCGTCCCTCAAAGCCAAATGCTCTCAGTGTTTCCGATAGGTAGGGCCAATCTATTCTATCGAAGGCTTTTTCAGCGTCCAGACTTAACACCATGGAGTGAATTTTTTCTTTTTGGGCCAGATCAATTAGGTCAATAATTCTCCTGGTGTTATCTGCCGCTTGTCTACCTCCGATAAACCCTACTTGATCCGTGTGAATTAACCCGGGAAGAACACTACCCACCCTGTTGGCTATAAGTTTAGAGTATATTTTGAGGTCCAAGTTAATCAGTGAAATGGGCCGGTACTGCACCGACACACTTTATTCGAGCAAATACCCAGTATGTACCTGGCAGATACCTGGAATGCGCCGCTCCTCACCTCTGACAAGCCCTGTTGCATTTGCCTTCCCAGCCTGGGTTCATGCCTGGCTGACGGGCGGCTAATCTGTTAAATGATAATGATTAGGATTTAATAGGCTGCAATGCTTCGCGTGTCTACCAGATGGCATAAATTCATGAATTGTAATGCAGTATATATATATATACTTTGCAGTATTGCAGCCAGCGGGAATAAAATGCTTCAATCCCTGCTTGGAAAATACCTCAATGCACTCGAGCAGAAAACAGTCACAAACCTCAATACACCCGGGTATACCCGAATTCGTGGGACTAGCCGAGCTCGAATAAAGTGTGTCGCCAGTGTAGCTCTTACAGTCTGCCGGGTCCTTTCCGGGTTTATGGATCACCGATATTGAGGCTTGGAGCATTTGTGCTGGGAATGAGGCCCCTGCTAAGATTTCATTGAATAACTTTAACATGTGGGGGGCTAGAATTTTTAAATATTTATTGTAATATAAGTTCGAAAAGCCATCTGGCCCTGGGGCTTTAGCCGGTTTTAGTGCTTTGATGACCCCAGAGAGTTCCTCCATCGTGAAGTCCGACTGGAGTGCCTCCCTTTCGCATCTCTTCAAAATGGGTAAATGTGCCTCTATTAAGAAGGTCCGTAAATCCTCCTTTGTTTTCGGATTATGGGTTACCTTATCTCCATTGTATAATATTTCGTAATACTTTTTGAATTCCCCTGCTATGTTCGCTGGGATGGAGGTAAGGTCCCCATCTTGGTTTCGAATTGCGTGAATGTGATAGTTTGGAAGCTTGTTTTTTTAGCTTATTGGCAAGTAGTGTGTCAGGCTTGTTAGCTTTTTCATAAAATTTCCGCTTGGACCAGGTCAATTCCTTCTCGGCCTGGGCGGAGAGGAGGAGGTTAAGACTAGTTTTAGTGGCTAGTATTTGAGTTAACGTGTGGGCATTCTTATTTTTTTTGTGGAGGGAGGAAAGCTCTGCTAGCTGTTCCTCTAGCTTCAAAAATTTTCCCTCCCGTTCTCTTTTCCGTTTAGCGGCCAGATTCATAATGACCCCCCTGAGGGTAGCCTTATGGGCCTCCCACAGTCTGGAGTGCGTAGCCACACTCCCCTCATTCTCCTCGAAGTATTGTGTGAGCTTTTCCCCAATTTCCACCTGTAGGGCTGGGATTTTCAGCAAGATTTCGTTTAGTTTCCAGTTCGCTCTAGGTCTGTCTAGTGGGATTAGTGTGCACCGCAGCTCTATAGATGCATGGTCTGACCATGAAATATCATGGATCTCGGTGCGAGAGACCCCAGGGACCATTCTGTTGGATACAAGGAAGTAATCTATCCTGCTATATGTGTCATGTGGGTGTGAGTAGAAGGTGTATTCTCTCAGTCTCTGGTGTTGTTCCCTCCAGATGTCGAGTAGTTGGCAGTCACGTAACCCTTTTTTAATTGTTAGTATGTCAGATCTGTGTGTAATATTAGTGGATGAACATCTGTCAAGGTCCTCCCGTAGTGCCCTGTTCAAGTCTCCAGCGACAATGATATTACCTCTGGCCACTTTGTTGAGTTTCCCAAAGAAGGTAGAGAAAAAAACGGGGGCCGTCTCATTAGGGGCATATATTGTTGCTAGAGTAATTGGGAACCCTTGGATTGCACCTCTTACTATGAGGAATCTGCCCTCTTTATCTTTGAAAGTCCTATCGGGTACGAACGGTATTCTTTTATGAATTAGTATGGCCACCCCTTTTTTTTTGACTTTCGCGGAAGACAAAAAGTGTGTCGGGTAGTCCTTATCCAGGAATTTGGGGTAGTTGTCTTGAGAGAAGTGTGTTTCTTGCAGAAACAGAATTTCTGCCCCTTTACGCTTATAATCTCGGAAGGCGATTCTGCGTTTAACCGGGCTGTTAAACCCCTTAAAGTTATGTGATACTAGCCTGAGTTCCTTACTCATTTAAAAGTATGAGATGACTTTGCTGCCGATATCTGTTCTTGATTGATGCACCTGGACCACAATCCCGACCTCCTCTTCTTCTCGAACTGCAATACCTCACTTCACCACCTACAGCAATACACAAGGGGGAGCACACAAGAGGGTACACCTGGGGGGACACAACAAACACTAGACAAGACAAAAGACAGTAGAATTCTCGTCGTCTCGGCGACGTCGCCTCCTTGACGAGATCACCGCCTTTGGGAAGCTGGACTCCTCTCCAACCGCCCGGAGGAAACGTGGGATGAAGTTCACTCACCCACCGCGTCCAGTCCCAAAGGACTTCACTAGGGCCCAGGAGATCCACCCTCCTCCCCCCTAGCGCGTGGCCCATGCGGATTTTTGAAGCAGGTCACTCCCCCCACTCCTGCCTCGCTCTTCCTGAGCTTGAATGAATAAAACCTAACATATACTATGCATAACCAGAGTCTGTCCCGGCTTTGTTCACCCCTGTAGTGTATCAGGCTAATCCCTCGGTGTCATGGCCTCAGCAACCTGTGTTTCTTTGCTTCTCCTCCAGTTCTCGTCCCCCTACTTGAGGTCTGGTCCCCGGCCACGGTGAAGCTGTCACCAAATAAAGAAACTCACCCCCGAGTGAAAGAGCGGTGATCCCCGACACCCCAACTACAGATGTCCAGTGATCAAGCAACCTGCGCTGAAACTGAATCCCTGGTGAGAAAATTTGCGGCCTACCTTTCTGATGATGGCGGCCCCCGACACAAGATGGCGAAGCAGCTCTAGAAGGCGGGAATCCACAGTGAACCGCAGGAGCAGGAAGAGAGCGGTGAGCGGGAAACAGGAGCGGGCGCACGCACCTCCGCACTGGTGAGAGACGTCTTCCAAAATGGCCGCCCCCCGGATACGCATCACAGCTGTGCCCCGGAAGGAGCGGCGCCATCTTGGAGGTGGCGCGGAACCAGCTCCCACCGGCGCGACCAGATGACGTCACCAGCAAGACCAAGGACAGCCGTAAGCCCATCAAGGCGTCCAGAATGCGCCGGATGACCCGCGCAGGCCTGGATTAGTCACCTCACCGGCCCGACGCGGGCTTTTTGAAATTTGCGTCTGGGAAGAATAGAAAGACATACGGGAAGGGAATTAGTATAGCGCCGTAGCGGCAGAACCATTAAGCGAGTAAGGGCAGGGTGAGTGATAGAGAGGGAGTTAGTAAGAGGATAAAAGCAAGTAGATGAGAGGAAATAAGCCGAAGTGGAGACATTTAAGGAGACAATACTATAAGAAGGAGTAAGGAAGTAGACTTGAATTTAAAGTGGGGTAGGGATGCAGCAAGTAGTAAGGAAGTGGTAGAGGGGAGAGCAAGGAGGAGAGGAAGTAGGGAGCTAGAAAGAAAGAAGAATAAATGTGGAGAAGTGAGGAAATCAGAAAGCTATAGAAATGTGCAAGTTAGATAGTGGGAGTGGTGACTGGAAGTGGAGTGAAGGGGGACGTGAAGTAGGACTTGGTAGGTTAGGTATCAAATGAGGTAGAGAAGTGTTAGTAGGTTGGTGAAGACAGGTTGAGTGGGAAAGGAGAAGGGAAGTAAGGAGCAGGGCGACACAAGGTTAAGATAGACAGATGAGATCGCTGGGGAAGGTTGAAATCAAAAAAATGTTTTAAAGCACTTTACTACATTTGTGAAGTAAGGCTTTAACCGAACATGAAAATCAGTATTCTGAAGGAGCAAGTCACTCGCTTTTTATAAAAAAATTTTTTTTTAAAACAGGATTGAAGCAGAGGGTCTCCCCAAGCTGAACCGCATTCATTTCAACTCTGGGACCCCCCCATTTCCCATAATACTTCCCTCCAAAGGGGGTGCCAGGCTATACGATAAAGGGGGTAACCAGGCTATACAATAAAGGTTACCACTGGAACGGTGGGCCCCTGGCAGCTACCTGGCACCATAAGCCAGGGGCCCGGCATTATAACATGTGAACGTTAAAGTGTCCCCTGCCTGTCCACTTTTCATAGAAAAATGGAAAAAATGTGTGGTGCTCTCAAAAAAAACCTCAAAATATGTAGTACAAAAATTGTAACGTTCAATAAATGTATATAATGATTCCTGAAATGAAAACCCCCTGGATAATGGATAAGGGATAGCCAATCCATAGGACACAGAACAATCATGTATTAATCACTGCTCCATTGTAATCTGACTAGTGGGCTAGGGCCCCCACGAGCACTGTAGTAAGGGGCCACACAATAAAGTGTCCCAGCATATAATGTCAGAATGGAGAATGTGCTTGTGATAAAATAACTCACAGTTAGAGTTGGTAATGTCCTTTTGGCTGTGCAGGTTTCTTCTTTCACAGTAGGGGGCGTGCTTCTGTTTTTTCTGGATGACTTGACACGAAGCAAAAGGAAAAAGCAGGCACTAATACTCGGGAAAGTAAAAAAAGGTTGAATGAAATCCAGGAGAGCGTGTGCCCATAAAAAAAGACTATTTTAATGGAAACCACAAAAAAAATACAGCTACATTACGGGGTACACAGACCCCCACCAACGCAATTCGAGCCGCGTTGGTGGGGGTTTGTGTACCCCGTAATGTAGCTGTATATTTTTTGTGGTTTCCATTAAAATAGTCTTTATGGGCACACGCTCTCCTGGATTTCATTCAACCTTTTTTTACTTTCCGGAGTATTAGTGCCTGCTTTTTCCTTTTGCTTCGTTTCCACTTTTCATGTTCCCTGAGCCTAAGACTCATGAAACGTTCTATATGTAAGTTTTAGGTGAGATATTTGGGTAGAAATGCAATCATGTTGTTTGCAGGAGTTTGGGGGGGGCAAAGATATCAGTAGTCTCCTAATTCTCCCTGGCGTGCAGGCATGATTTGCCAGTACGTGGGTTGAATTACACCAGGGCTGCCCAGTGACTCCTGATTTTCAAGCCCAGATATCCCAGTCCTATTTCCCTTACAGCTATGAGTCTGCCCAAGTTATCCTATGTATTAAAGTATGTTTTATTTCATTTGTGTGTAGCGGTCATGTAAAATGGCTACAGTCATCTCTCCTGCTGACAGTAAGGCCTGGTAAGTTGTGGGCATGCCAGCAGTAATTATGGAGGTTTGCCCTCACACCCTGGTGGGGTGCCCTGTGTATGGATGGGAGTGGTCACATGCTCTGATTCCATGGTTAGTGATGTCAGAGGTGTGTCAGCTTCCAGAGTGTACATAAGGCACAGCACTGTGTCTAATAGTTAGTTCTATCTGAGTCCTGAGTTCTGTAGGAGTTCTGAATAGTCTGCGAGAGTTATGTTATAGTAGCTGAACAGGAAGACTGTGTCCAGGGACCTGGCACAGGGTAAAGACATCCCGGCTGGGATAGGGAATCCCTATTAAAGGAGAATTACACCTTTCAAAGGGAAGCACTGAGGGACAATGAGTGGCTAGAGAAACTACTGCGAGGGGCAGTTAGCCCACCTCAACCAATAAAGATGCTCTTAATCACAAACCCTCTCGTGTACATGTGTGGAGTGAATGTACAGAGAGGAGCACCACAGAGGAGTTCCTCGTCAGGACCATCCCCAAGTGACCGAAGGGACCCTGATGAGGTGGAGGCGCTGCACTGGAACTAGGTAGGACTCCGCACACTACCTCAGCTGCCTGTCTGGACGGGTCCTCCCCACACACCATCATGCGGGAGACTCAGGAGTCCTGTTGCCAACAGGTGCACCACCAGACACTATCACACTGTAATGGGGACCGGTTAGACCACAGGGGCCAATGTGAGATTGGGTGGGTCAGGCCGGGCCAGAAATACCGTTACATGTGCTTTTACTATAAATGTCTATTCAGCCAGCTCAGGCATCCATATAGGTGCCGGGAAGTCTGCATAGACATCGGAGAGGAGAAGGGATGTTGAGAGGTGTCGGGGTGTGAAGTGGCCAGGGCAGGGCTTAGTACTGGGTCCGGAGAACAGAGACCCCCTGCGGGGAGGACACTCTGATCTGCCAGACTCAGTGGAGTCTGCCCAGTAGGTGACAAGGGGTTGACTAGGGGAAGCAGCAAAATGTCGGCGCGTTTTCCCATTGGTCAATCCGTATGTCCCGCCCACGGGTCATCCCGAGCCGGCTTAGCCCGTCCCCTCCTCTGGCGTCAGTCAAAGGACGAGCCCCTATTCTTATCGGTTGGCGGCAGGGTTTCCCATGCTCCAATTGGTCGCTCCTTCCTCCATGCTGAACATAGAACAGTGGAGGGTATGTAAGGAGAAAACCCCAGTCAGAGAACCAGACGATCTAGTGACTTGTGTCGATGAAGCTAGGGCGGACTTTTCAAAGTTGCTGTCACGAATACCAGAGCAACCGGCTTCGTTTTGAAGCTAGGAAAAGTCTGCCCTGCAGAGACTAAGTCAGACGTGAAGTTCAAGTTCTCATTTGGAACGTAGCGGTCGCGGCTAGGAACTGAAGCCAAAAAGAGGACCAGAAAGCCCGGGTGTATATCCCGGTCAGGTTAAGCGTACCGAAGCATTCGCCCTGCACCTAGTAGAGCCTAGATTTCACCCCCAGCAAGTGTGCTTTTAGCTGTATTTTGTGTATTCATTGTGTTGTACGCGGGTTTACCCGAATAAACTGCATTTTGTTCTTACCACCTTGTTTGCCTAGCGAATGATCCCGGTACAAATAAGTGTCAAATCTCCTGGTCTCCCGTGAGAGACATTAGGGAAGGCCTAGTGATGTCACGGCCACGCCTCCCCGTCACGAGCGATCTAAAGTCCACAGATCACTCAGGCGACAGGCGCGCACAACGCCATGTGCTCTGTCGCACACGCACTATATCACACAGCAGAAGCCAATGCCAATTATCGACTATGGGGACATACTGTAGTATATGGCACAGCACCCCAAACCCACCTTAGCAACCTTGATACCCTCTACAATTCAATATGTCGCTTTGTCCTCCAATGCAACGACAACACACATCACTGCGAAATGCTCAAAGAACTAGATTGGTCATCACTAGAGTCTAGGCGCAAAGTTCATCTTTCCTGTCTTGCCTTCAAATACTTTCTCGGCAAGCTACCCACCTATCTGAACAAGCTCCTCACCCCTACCACGTGTAGCACTTATCATCTGAGATCAGACTCCAACAGACTGCTCATGGTCCTAAGGTTCAACAAAGTATCCGTCCGCTCCTCCTCATAGGCCTTCATTAATACCACCGGCGGCGTGACACGCGCGCTACCTCAATGCGATGCGCTGCCCGAAACTTGCACTGCAGGCAGGAGGCATCGGGAGGCGAGGCCATGATGTCACGTGAGTGGTTCACTCTCATTGGCTGAACCGCTCACATGACGCTGCTATCGCTTCAGAAAATAAAATTCTTGGATCTGTTCGAAAATTTGCGCACTTGGCCGCCTCGTTGGTCACCCATTCTTAGTGTGCGCTCATAGGAAAACTTTTATTTGTTTTGGTGGCGCACAACGTTCTGCGCTCCGCCGCTTCGGGTATAATCACGGCCTTACCATGCACCCCAAAACTGGAACAACCTACCAGAGACTCTTGCAGATGCTACCAGTCTAAGTGCTTTCAAAACTAAAGCTGTCTCACATTTTAATCTGGTCTGTAACGGTTACATGCGCCTATAATATATATTATCTCTAACTGTGCATGCAATGTCTTGTATATAATGTATACCATGTTCACTTAATGTAACTATGGATTTGTAACCATGTATCTGTCATCATAACTCTGTGCCCAGGACATACATTGAGAGTTACCTCATTTTCAAGTATTGCTTCCTTCCTGGTAAAACATTTTATAAATAAATAAAATATCCGAGGCCTAAGGAGCGAACACATGATTAGGAAATGCAGGAGGGGGGCGCAGGACCCTCCAGGACTGAATGGGTGAAAATCCCTCAGCTGCCCCAGGGACATCAACTTTAGGATTTCCTGTACAAGTGTACAAGCATACCCCGGTTTAAGGACACTCACTTTAAGTACACTCGCGAGTAAGGACATATCACCCAATAGGCAAACGGCAGCTCGCGCATGCGCCTGTCAGCACGTCCTGAACAGCAATACCGGCTCCCTACCTGTACCAAAGCTGTGACAAGCGGGGAGACTATAGAGACTGCTACACATGCGTTATTTACATCAGTTATGCGCGTATATGAGGATTGCAGTACAGTACATGCATCGATAAGTGGGGAAAAGGGAGTGCTTCACTTTAAGTACATTTTCACTTTACATACATGCTCCGGTCCCATTGTGTACGTGAATGCGGGGTATGCCTGTACCACCTGATAAGATTACACAAATAATGCAATAAATTGCACCCATTTAAGAAATATAGCGCTGTGCCATTTGTTTAAATAGAGCTGCGTTAACGTTCTGCCACCGTTAACCTGCGTTAATAGATGCGACCAAATCTGTACATCATTTTCTTTTACACTACATTAAGGTGAGACTATAATTACACGTTTATAATGTGAGGTCTATGAGCTGAAAGCGCAGCTTAGTGCAGGGGTGAGCAAACTTTTTATGCCGAGCCCCCCTTTTCATCCATGAAATTTCTCGGGCCCCCCCTGCCTGACGTAATCAAAATCACATGAAAAAAAAAAAAAAACCTTTATTAAACGGTATACAATATAAATCCAAATATGTCTATAAATACTTACATATTTCAACAGCTCGCGCTTGCAAAATTAGGCTGCGTCCACGCTGCCGCTGAGAGCGGTGACATCACCAACTCTCCAAGCCTGAGCGCAGGGTGTCCTGCATCATTTTGCAAACGTGGATCGGGGCTATTTGTGTGTGGCTGTGTGTGGCTGTGTGTGGCTGTGTGTGGCTGTGTGTGTGCATTGACTTCTGCTGAGCGCACTTCAAAGTCAATTTTGTTTGTCTCCCCAAGCGCCGAGCTTGGGAGAGCGTACGTGCACAAAGGCAATACTTTTGGGGGGCATTCATCCACCTCTTTGCTACCTCCCTTCCCTCTCCCCCCCTTTTTGTTTCTACCTTCCCCTCCCTGCTCTTTGGCTTGCTATCCCCATTGTCATCCACACTCCTACCTACATTATTATTATTTATTATTTTTCCGTTTTCAATGTTTTCACTTTTTTTTTATTATTTCTGTACATTCATAGTATGATTGATACAGTGGCAGCCGACCCTTTCCCTCGCAGAGGATCGCAGCGAAGCAGGTTGCCAGCGGAGGAGAGCAGGAACACAGCGCTATTGCAGGGCAGACACCGGGAGGGGCGTTTGACTTCACCGTGCTCGGGCGTGCTCCTCCCCGTACCCCCGAAGCCCCTGCGCGTGCGCACACACCATCACGAGGCCGCCACCTGCACTATCTTGTTCAGCCACCCGCACACATCTTCGGCTGCCCGCCCGTGCACATCTTATTGGCCGCCCATCGCGTACAGCTTTTTCGTCCTCCCGCGCAAAGCGTCTGCCGGCCCGCGCACCCAGATTTCGCCGCACGTCGCCTGCGCCCCCCTAAATCTTGCGCCTTATTGCCCCCCACCAGTTTGCGCACCACTGCATTACAACACACACTCTCTCTCTCAATCAATCACCACATACACACCACATACACACACACACAATCCCCCCCCCCACACACACACACACACACACACTCCCCCCCCCCCCCCCACACACACACACACAATCCCCACACACAATCCCCACACACACACACACACACACACTCAATCCCCCCACACACACACAATCCCCCCACACACAAACACACCCCCCCCCCACACACACAAACACACTCAATCCCCCCCCATACACAATCCCCCCCGCACACACTCAATCCCCCACACACACACACTCAATCCCCCCCCCACACACACACTCAATCCCCCCCCCACACACACACACACACTCAATCCCCCCCCACACACACACTCACTCAATCCCCCCCCACACACACACTCACTCAATCCCCCCCCCCATACCTTGTGACCTTGAGCAAGTCACGTTATCTCCCTGTGCCGCAGGCACCAAATAATAGATGTATGTGTAGGGATGTGGTAGGAGCCTCATATGTGTGTTCAGTTGGTGTTTTGACTGTTCAGGAGAGTCATGTGGAGGTCTGCGCTGATGCAATAGCTGTGAGTCTGTGCAGCTCAAGGCAGAGAAGCTCCGCTGAGGAACTACAACTCCCATGAGCTCCTGGGCAGTCACCTGACTTGAGGAGCCAATCGGAAGGCTAGAATTACGGGAGGAGGAAAGGGAAGCGTGGGGGAGAGGCTAGTCAGAGGGGATCTGGAAGGTAACGGAGGAGGGTGTATGCGTGCAGGGGGTCCGTGACCCGCCTGCATAGGCTAGCTTTACCCCGCAGGCCCTTAGGAGAAACCCCTGAGTCACAGTGTGCTGCTGTGCTGCAGGGACGGCCATAGTGCTAGCGATCAGTCACCTTACTGTGTACACAGTTAGGGACAAGCGTGCGGAGCAGGTTTGCTGGTGAGCTGCTTGGGACCAGACAGCTGCACTGCGGACATCCCAGACAAGCAAGGATTCGGCTGATCCTTTTCCAAGTATTACCGGTCACCGCCGTGACCGGAAGGTAGTAGATACGTCAAGTGCACCAACACCGGTCAACAGGCGCTGATCCCGCCTTAGGCATAACTATAGGGAGACACTAGCGAGTACACACCGCTATCGTACTATTACACGGACACGGTGTGTGGGGCACGCGGTGACGGGATAGAGACACTCATAAGAGCGTGGCTGAGCCACTATTGTACAGGACAATATTCCCTAGGGGTGTGGCCGAGCCACTGATGTTAGAAGGACATTATCCGTTAGCGGTGTTAGGGTATGATAGAGTATAAGTATAGTGTTATAAGATAAGTGTTTGCATATTGGGTTATTGCCACGGTTCATATAGAGTATAAGTTTATTATTGCACATAGTAAAGTTGGTTGCACGCATTGTATCGGTGTGTTTCTTGCCCAGGGGAATCTTACATGACGGTGATCCTGGGTAAGTGGAGGCGCTGCGCTAATAAGTGTTACCCCAGGCTCCCAGCTAGCGGAGGCTCAGATCTCCTGGAGCCGCAGGTGCGCGCAGTTACCCGAAGTCGCTTAGAGTGTCAGAAAAAGGGCTACAAATGTCTTTTTTTATATAGCGCCATTAAATGTACATAGCGCTTCCCAGCAGTAATACATGTGACAATCATATAAATTACAAATAACAGATCATGGGAATAAGTGCTTCAGACATAGATTGTAAGCTCTATGGGGTAGCGGCTCGCGCCTGCAAACATTCTATGTACAGCGCTGCATACACTGGCGGTGGAAACATTACTACTGTTTTATATCAGACCTGACTGCTGATATAAACAGGACTTTAAAATCAGTTGCGATTCATAGAAAACCAGTGTGATCTGCCTGGCTTCTATCTAGGTGACGCTAGAGGGTGAGAGGGTGAGAGGCTGGTGTTGCTGTTTAGGGGGCGGGAGAAGAAATCATGGCGCCCTCCTCCCGTGTGAGGCAGGACAGTGATAGCCACGCGCGGACCCCCCGGTTACCTGGCTGCAGGCAGGGCTTGCGGACCCCCCGGTTACCTGGCTGCAGGCAGGGCTTGCGGACCCCCCGGTTACCTGGCTGCTGGCAGGGCTTGCGGACCCCCCCGGTTACCTGGCTGCAGGCAGGGCTTGCGGACCCCCCAAATACGTGGCTGAAGGCAGGGCTTGCGGACCCCCGGTTACCTGGCTGCTGGCAGGGCTTGCGGACCCCCCGGTTACCTGGCTGCAGGCAGGTCTTGCGGACCCCCCCGATTACGTGGCTGCAGGCAGGGCTTGCTGACCCCCCGGTTACCTGGCTGCAGGCAGGGCTTGCGGACCCCCCAGTTACGTGGCTGCAGGCAGGGCTTGCGGACCCCCCGGTTACCTGGCTGCAGGCAGGGCTTGCGGACCCCCCGGTTACCTGGCTGCAGGCAGGGCTTGCGGACCCCCGGTTACCTGGCTGCAGGCAGGGCTTGCGGACCCCCCCCGGTTACCTGGCTGCAGGCAGGGCTTGCTGACCCCCCCGGTTACCTGGCTGCAGGCAGGGCTTGCGGACCCCCCCGGTTACCTGGCTGCAGGCAGGGCTTGCGGACCCCCGGTTACCTGGCTGCAGGCAGGGCTTGCGGACCCCCCCCGGTTACCTGGCTGCAGGCAGGGCTTGCTGACCCCCCCGGTTACCTGGCTGCAGGCAGGGCTTGCTGACCCCCCGGTTACCTGGCTGCAGGCAGGGCTTGCGGACCCCCCGGTTACCGGGCTGCAGGCAGGGCTTGCGGACCCCCCGGTTACCTGGCTGCAGGCAGGGCTTGCGGACCCCCCCGGTTACCTGGCTGCAGGCAGGGCGTGCGGACCCCCCGGTTACCTGGCTGCAGGCAGGGCTTGCCCTTGGGCACCCGGTCAGCCCCGCACACGGTGAAGGTGTGAGTGTCGTCGCTCAGCCGCACGGTGACGCCGCGCTCGGGCCGTACGTGCAGCACCCGGCCCTGCATCCACACCAGGCCCACCTCCAGCCCGCCGGCTCCTTTCTCCAGCCAGAAGGAACCGGGCCGCCGCCGCACGCATTCCCTCAGCCGCCCCGCTAACATCTTCACCGGCGGGGAGGTAACCTGGAAGCCGGGCCGCGCTGCAGGCCGATCTCCGGCGGCCGCCATGGTCGCCATGGAGACAGCAAAACTGGCGCGCCTTTTCTGACATTGACAGGGGACCAATCGCGGCTCCTGTACGAGAGCAGCAACCAATCATAGGAGAGGGGGGCTGGGCTGGTGACCCTGCATTAACCCCTTCCAGGCTGTTAGTGTGACAACCCTCTATAAAGACGTGTCTCTGTGTAATAAACCAATGTCAGAACAATACACGGCGCGCCTGTGTTTGTGTTTATTAAGCAGCAGTGTCACATATTCCAACATCTTTTTATAAATGTCAGGGGTCAAGTCTGCACTATGTCTGCCCCCCATACAGGGGAAAGTGGTTCTTGGGTGAGCCATACTCCAGCTAACAGTAAACAATAATAATAATGACAACAACAAATATAATAAAGTTAATCTTATACTATATTAGTGAAAGCACTGTATGTTTGCCTGCCTGGATGTCCGGTGTCCCTAGGGGAAATCTCATTGGTCCCTTGGGTCGCCCGCCCCCGCACACCTCTCATTGGCCTGAGGCGGAGTGACGGCCCACACACACACACACACACAACACAGCAGCTCTATACACACACACACACACACACACACACACACACACACACACACACACACACACACACACACACACACACACACAGCAGCTCTACACACACACACACACACACACACACACACACACACACACACACCGCAGCTCTATACACACACACACACACAACACAGCAGCTCTATACTAACACACACACAACACACACACAACAGCTCTATACACACACACACACACAACACAGCAGCTACACAACACAGCAGCTCTATACACACACACACACAACACAACAGCTCTATACACACACACACACACAACACAGCAGCTCTATACACACACACACACACACACACACACACAACACAGCAGCTCTATACACACACACACACACACACACACACACACACACACAACACAGCAGCTCTATACACACACACACAACACAGCAGCTCTATACACACACACACACACACACACAACACAGCAGCTCTATACACACACACACACACACAACACAGCAGCTCTATACACACACACACACACACACACACAACACAGCAGCTCTATACACACACACACACCCTCTGTCCGCCCCCCTCCCCCCCCCTCACGTGCGCCATCCTGCACTGGCTCCGGACGGGAAGCGCGGCCCTCCTACCCCAGCCGCTCCCTTAACTCCCCGGCGCTACCACCCGCTCAGGTAAGTCACTGTGCGTCCCGCCTCAGCCTCAGGCCCACTGCGCGTCCCGCCTCAGCCTCAGGCCCACTGCGCGTCCCGCCTCAGCCTCAGGCCCACTGCGCGTCCCGCCTCAGCCTCAGGCCCACACAGGGCGCTTCCTACCGCCGCTCAGCCAGACGCCACATCGAGCGAGCGCCG
Organism: Ascaphus truei; assembly: GCF_040206685.1. NCBI lineage: Eukaryota > Metazoa > Chordata > Amphibia > Anura > Ascaphidae > Ascaphus > Ascaphus truei. The sequence continues at coordinate 52,036 of NW_027456965.1, forward strand.
GGGGGGGGGGGGGGGGGGGGAGCGTGAGTCTTAGGGCCCACACAGGGCGCTTCCTGCAGCCGCCTGCACGCCTCACTCAGCAGGACGGCACATCGGGGGACCACAAGCGGCCGCCGGGGGGGGGGAGCGCGAGTCACAGGGAACGGGGGGGGGGGGAGTCACGGGGAACAGGGGGGGGAAATGCCCATACATAAATTATGACAATACATATGCCCACCGCTCTCCACCCCCCCCCCACTCCCCTTTCCCCCCCCCCACTCCCCTTCCCCCCCCCCCCGCTCCCCTTTCTCCCCCCCCCGCTCCCCTTTCTCCCCCCCGCTCCCCTTTCTCCCCCCCCCCGCTCCCCTTTCTCCCCCCCCCCGCTCCCCTTTCTCCCCCCCCGCTCCCCTTTCTCCCCCCCCGCTCCCCTTTCTCCCCCCCCGCTCCCCTTTCTCCCCCCCGCTCCCCTTTCTCCCCCCCCCCCCCGCTCCCCTTTCTCCCCCCCCGCTCCCCTTTCTCCCCCCCCCGCTCCCCTTTCTCCCCCCCCGCTCCCCTTTCTCCCCCCCGCTCCCCTTTCTCCCCCCCCCGCTCCCCTTTCTCCCCCCCCGCTCCCCTTTCTCCCCCCCCGCTCCCCTTTCTCCCCCCCGCTCCCCTTTCTCCCCCCCCCCGCTCCCCTTTCTCCCCCCCCCGCTCCCCTTTCTCCCCCCCCCCGCTCCCCTTTCTCCCCCCCCCGCTCCCCTTTCTCCCCCCCCGCTCCCCTTTCTCCCCCCCGCTCCCCTTTCTCCCCCCCCGCTCCCCTTTCTCCCCCCCCGCTCCCCTTTCTCCCCCCCCCCGCTCCCCTTTCTCCCCCCCGCTCCCCTTTCTCCCCCCCCCGCTCCCCTTTCTCCCCCCCCGCTCCCCTTTCTCCCCCCCGCTCCCCTTTCTCCCCCCCCCCGCTCCCCTTTCTCCCCCCCCCCGCTCCCCTTTCTCCCCCCCCCCGCTCCCCTTTCTCCCCCCCCCGCTCCCCTTTCTCCCTTCCCCCCGAAACCTTTACAACAAATACTCACCTATTGTTCCACGAGTTATAAATAATACTACCTATTACGCATTTACATCCCGGGCAACGCCGGGTCTCTCAGCTAGTAAATAATAATAATGAAAGATGAATAAATAAATCCTAATGAAAAAGAAATAAGTAGCACCAAACATAATGACAATATTTGTTTGATGTTAACATTTAATAATATGTAATGTATAAAGCACCAAACCCCTACTCTCTCCACCAGAAGTACAAGGCTAATTTCATTTAAAATAGATTTGAAGCAAAAGGTGACACTGTGCTCATTTGCATGTCATTTCCCAGAGTCCCTGGCTGCAGTGGAAGCTGTATGGGATAATGGTGAAAAGCAGGGTTGCAGACCTGTCTGAGACATGTGAATGTGCTCACAAGGGAGATTGTTATTTCTCTTTAGTTCATAGTCATTTTTAGAGCAAAGATCAGCAACATTTTGCCTAAGACGACATTGTTTAGGATATTTACTAAATTGTACTAGGCCAGCAAGGCACTTTACAATGCTGTACAGTAACTAAGGCCCGGGCCATAGAGGGGTGGGGAGAGCGGAGGCGCGCTAACGCTGAGGCTCTCCTGCTTAAGTCAGCCCGATTCCACGGAGCCAGCGTGCGCGAAGGGAGCCGGGGGGAGGTGGTTGGAGGCGGGGCAGTGACGTCGCTGGGCCAATCGCCCGCGATGCACTGACGTCAATGTCACGGCGCCGTGACGTTGACGCTGCTTAAGGCTGATTGGATGTTTTCAGCCGACAGCGCGCTGAAAAACAGCTTGGCGCTCGGCTGAAAACTCCAAAGCCTGAGCACGCCCGCGGACGCTCGCATGAGCCCCCTCTCAAGGCATCCTCATTGAGGATGCAGGGGCTCAGCGCGGAGCGTCCGCACGCCTCAGCGCTGCTTGTCCTTCTATGGACGCAGCCTTAGACTCCTTACAGACTATTCACTTGAGTGGACCATAAAGTGTCTTATAGAGGGAACTCTAAGGTGTCTTAAGATGCATTAAGATATATTATGTATGGAAATCTTTATTTATATAGCGCTTTATAAGAGAGGCAATACAGTACAGGGAATTATAGTACAATAAGTGCAACAAACAAAATCAGACAATAGGAAAGGAAATCCCTGGCCTGCAGAGCTTACAGTCTTAATGCTAGATCCATGGAACTCTGTTGTGTTTACGCTAATAACGGGACATTCCTGAAATTGGTACCTGACCCTGTGTGGAAGGCAGAGACACAGGGGCAGTGCCTGCCAATATCATAAAGAGCAGTGCACTTCCTATTTAGTAGAAGTGTGTGTCAGAGTTAAGAGTTCAGTCCAGAGTTAGAGTCTGCTGAGTCTGTCACCTGGCTGGCCCAGGGTGACAGAGAGAGCCTATATCAATTGGCCGTTGGAGAAGGGGAGCCATCAGCCTCTGAGTAGAGCTGATGCAACCTTACTTAGGGAGGTGGACCAATTCCTCTCACCCTGTTTAGGGGGCGAGGGAAGAGCTAGCCCCACCCTGGGTGCCCTTGACCTGGGGTGGTGGCAGGGACACAGAGACCATCCTGAGGGAGAGCAGTCCTGTGTGGAGGAAGACACCCTGTACCTGATTGACAGTCTTGTTGCTGCTATTCTGCTGCTGTGAATAAAGAGCTGCGGCTGCTTTTAAAGATATACAGTGTGAGACTGGAATCTCTCATCCCCGGGGGGGGGGGGGGGGGACGACTCTCTGGAAGGATTCCACCCGTATTCCTGGGGCTCAGAGATGGAGGTGCTGCACCATTAAATGAGACGAAGGCATTCACCCCAGAAACCTGATCCTATCATCCCCCATACCATCGCGGGAGACTCAGGCCCCCCTGTTGCCAGCAGGTATGCACCACACTCAGACACGTAGCCAGGCCCTAGTACAGAGGAGGGGGCCCGATCTGCGATTGGCCCAGGGAAGGGGGGCTACATTGGGAATGGCTGTTACTTTTCTTCATATTAATGGGTATCCTCAAAGCTAATGATATGCCAAAATGACGTCCATTAGCAAAACTACAATTGTTTCTTCACTTTTTCTGCTTGATGAATAGGGTGACCAGATTTCGAAAATGAAAAACCGGGACACCTTAAAAAATAATTTATTAAACAAATTACATCACGTGACACCTCCTGTTGCCATGACAATAAGACACTCTGATGCCCCTGCAGTGTTAGTGTGTATAGAGGTGGGGGCTTTGCTTGGGCCCTTCAACTCTTACAGCCAGGGCATTATTGGCCAGGAATGCCCAGTTCGGAGGGGATTACTACTTCAAAATGTATTTGATTCGTAACAACATCAAAAAACTGTAATACCAATAACTAACAACCACAGACAATGGTAATCTAAACCATCAAATAAAATGTCTACGGCCCTTGTTCAAGCATTTTTGCGGTACTTACCAGATAAATCAGTGCCTGCAATCCACGACTGTATCCGCCTCTCCGAGCGTCTGTAAGCAATCCAGCGTTCCTGGTGTGTGGCTGAAGAGGTGAGGGACTCCCTCCTCTCAAACGGAAAAGAAGAGCAAAAAATAGAGTTGGAACATACCTATCATACAGGGATGAGAGAGAGAGACAGAGAATGAGAGAGAGACAGAGAATGAGAGAGAGACAGAGAATGAGAGAGAGACAGAGAATGAGAGAGAGACAGAGAATGAGAGAGAGACAGAGAATGAGAGAGAGACAGAGAATGAGAGAGAGACAGAGAATGAGAGAGAGACAAAAGTAATGTACTGTATAACCATTAAACCGTACCCCCTAGTATTCGTGTAATCATTGTCCCACACCCCCTATTACTCACGCTTTGGCAATACTGAAATGTTCTTTTGTCATGCCAACAAAGCTGATTTTGATTTGAGAGACACAGAGAGACACAGAGACACAGAGAGAGACAGAGACACAGTGGCCTATTCAGTAAGCGTCGATAAGGCTGCGTCTATAGCAGGCCTGCACAACATAACGGCCGCGGGCCGCATGCGGCCCGCCCGGCCTCTCTGTGCGGCCCGCCCGGCCTCTCTGTGCGGCCCGCCCGGCCTCTCTGTGCGGCCCGCCCGGCCTCTCTGTGCGGCCCGCCCGGCCTCTCTGTGCGGCCCGCCCGGCCTCTCTGTGCGGCCCGCCCGCCTCTCTGTGCGGCCCGCCCCGCCTCTCTGTGCGGCCCGCCCGGCCTCTCTGTGCGGCCCGCCCCGCCTCTCTGTGCGGCCCGCCCCGCCTCTCTGTGCGGCCCGCCCCGCCTCTCTGTGCGGCCCGCCCCGCCTCTCTGTGCGGCCCCCTCTGTACGGCCCGCCCGGCCTCTCTGTGCGGCCCGCCCGGCCTCTCTGTGCGGCCCGCCCCGCCTCTCTGTGCGGCCCGCCCGGCCTCTCTGTGCGGCCCGCCCGGCCTCTCTGTGCGGCCCCCTCTGTACGGTCCGCCCGGCCTCTCTGTGCGGCCCGCCCGGCCTCTCTGTGCGGCCCGCCCGGCCTCTCTGTGCGGCCCGCCCGGCCTCTCTGTGCGGCCCGCCCCGCCTCTCTGTGCGGCCCGCCCCGCCTCTCTGTGCGGCCCGCCCGGCCTCTCTGTGCGGCCCGCCCGGCCTCTCTGTGCGGCCCGCCCCGCCTCTCTGTGCGGCCCGCCCGGCCTCTCTGTGCGGCCCGCCCCGCCTCTCTGTGCGGCCCCCTCTGTACGGCCCGCCCGGCCTCTCTGTGCGGCCCGCCCGGCCTCTCTGTGCGGCCCGCCCGGCCTCTCTGTGCGGCCCGCCCGGCCTCTCTGTGCGGCCCGCAATGAGATTTAAAAAAAAAAAAAACTTAAAAAAAAAAACCTTCAAAAAAAAAAATGGCAGCGATTCCCCGCGGTCCCGGGGGTGATGTGAGGTGCATTGAGGTGAGGTGCATTGAGGTGAGGTGCAGGGGAGGTGAGGTGTAGGGGGTGAGGTGCAGGGGTGATTGGAGGTGCAGGGGGGGGTGATTGGAGGTGCAGGGGGGGTGATTGGAGGTGCAGGGGGGGTGATTGGAGGTGCAGAGGGGGGTGATTGGAGGTGCAGGGGGGGTGATTGGAGGTGCAGCGGGGGGGGGTGATTGGAGGTGCAGGGGGGGGTGATTGGAGGTGCAGGGGGGATCATTGGAGGTTCAGGGGGGTGATTGGAGGTACAGGGGGGGTGGTTGGAGGTGCAGGGGGGTGATTGAGGTGTGGGGGTCATTGGAGGTGCGGGGGGTTATTGGAGGTGCAGGGGGGTTATTGGAGGTGCAGGGGGGGTCATTGGAGGTGCAGGGGGGGTCATTGGAGGTGCAGGGGGGGTCATTGGAGGTGCAGGGGGGGTCTTTGGAGGTGCAGGGGAGGGTTGTTGGATGTGCAGGGGGGGTTATTGGAGGTGCAGGGGAGGGTTGTTGGAGGTGTAGGGGGGGTGATTGGAGGTGCAGGGGGGGTGATTGGAGGTACAGGGGGGAGAGTGATGTGAGGTGCAGGGGGGGAGAGTGATGTGAGGTGCAGGGGGGAGAGATGGGAGGTGCAGGGGGGGAGAGTGGTGTGAGGTGCAGGGGGGGGAGTGATGTGAGGTGCAGGGGGGGAGAGTGATGTGAGGTGCAGGGGGGTAGAAGGATGTGAGGTGCAGGGGGCGTGGGATGTGTGTGGTGTGCAGTGGGGTATTGTGTGTTTGTGGAGAGGGAGTATTATGTGTGGGTGAGGGGGAGAGATGGGGGTATGAGAGATAGATGGGGAGTATCGCAAAGGTTGATAGTGAGGGGTTCTGGGGGAGATATGAGGATGATGATGAGAGGTGCTGGAGGAGAGATGATGATGATGATTTTACCCGTGCGGCCCAAATTTTTTTTCCTTGGAGCATTTTGGCCCTTCTCGCTTTACGAGTTGTGCAGGCCTGGTCTATAGTATTTCAGAAGGAGGGAAGGCGCACACACGCTGCAATACACTTGCTGAAGCCTGAGCTTTTTAATGGCTTTGCAGGGTATGCAGCGGGCGCGATTTGGGGGCGTGGCAATGAATATTTGGAGGCGTGGCAATAACGTTCCGGCGCGGACGTCACTTCCCTACCTCACATCCCGATCCACCGGCATTTTTTCAGATGCAGAATCTGAAGCACTGTGCAGACAAGAAGAAAAATGCACACAATGCGCACCAGAGATTAAAATATAGTAAATTATTTATTAATAAAACAAGAAATAACCGAGGGGATCCAACCCCACCTCAGTACATATGCGTCACAGATCCGGGTTCGGTTACAATGAACACAAACCACATGAATAATCAAATATAACTAAATGAAACTAAATCTATAAACAACATGACAAACGGTATATAAAATAATAAAAAGGAAGACAGTGTTCAATAAAACGGGATAAAGGAATCCTGGATTGGCTAAAAATATAGCTAAACAGCTGCCTGAGGCTGACAGGGGGAGACGGAGATTTACACTGAAGCCCAGAGCGGGTTCCGGACCGCGCCACCGCAGAGATGTTACCACCGCCCGAGCTCCCTGCAAACGCCATCTCGGCCTGTCAGAATACGCGCAGAGTGACCTGTCGTGACACGTCGGTTTATGTGTCTTTTTCAGTACAAAAACTTGTGATCAAACTTACCAGAGTGCTGTCTCCTGATCTCGTGCTTCAAACGGAATCGTGTGGTTTATTATTGCTTTATGGGACAAGCACCCAATTTTTTCTACATGCAACTGGAGTGCCGGCTGCTTCTGTGGAATATATATATATATAATTATATATATGCCAGGCCAGGACGCAAGATGCAAAACCTGCGCAATACTCTACACAGCGGACACAATACAAATACCACACAGGAATCGGGAATACAAAATCAGAGGAAGGTTCACCTGTTCCTCCAGCAATGTCGTGTTCCTCATCATGTGCATGAAATGTCCAGGGGGCTGCTACTACATAGGTGAGACGGGGCAGGGGCTAAACAAGAGAATGAACCTGCATCGCACAGCATCACACGCGGAACAAGAGACAGTCCTGTCGGCGAACATTTCTCTGACTCTGTCCATAAGATGGACGATCTGGGGGTTGCCATACTCAAAGTTAATCTTAAAACACCGAAATAGAGATGGTTGCACGAATAGAAATATATGCAACTGTTCGGGACACTTAGCGGTGGCCTAAACAGAGATCGAAATTTTATGAGTCATTACTGACACAAGTGAACTCTCTTCCCATGAGCGCTAAAGGCCATGTCTGTACATACTGTGCTATATGTATGCACACACAGCTGTCTCTTACACATACAAATACTCCTTGTTTTTCCATCCCTATACACCAATAGGGACCACATAGTATCTACACACACTTTTAGTTTTGCTACAATCTCTCACATTTCCACACCTACCCACACAATTTATATTAACTCCCACTCCACACACACACCTTTTGTAAAGCACTGTATAAACTGTGGGCTCTCCATTCATTTATATTCACACAGATACACACACACACACACACACACACACACACACACTCTTACATCACTAACTTTCAGGAACCATTTAACACCTCTAGCCATAAATCACATTCACACAAGGGGGGGGGGAGAAGAGACAAGCACAGATAACATTCCAAGAGACACTGTTTTTAAGTATACCCTTTGCTTGCTTCATTCATTGTAACACCGCCAGAAGAAGAGATCAGCGTATCTCGAAAGCTCGCACAAATAAAAGCATTTCGTTAGCCACAGAACGGTATAGTCTATTTATTTTTTGATTATATATATATATATATATATATATGTGACACAAAGTATACCGCATCAACACAGTGCGTCACTGTTGCCCAGAAACTGTCTTGATTTATGATATAATAACAATGGACAGTGGTGCTAAAGGATAATGGATATGTATTACAACGAAAAAAGCATCCTTATGAAGAAGCACACGGGCATGCCAAGAAAGTGATAACAATACAAATGTATTACTGTGGGTTAAAAACAAGGGAAGAAAAATTGATAAAAGAGGAGGGGGACTCACATCTACCAAACATGTATTCCGTGAGGCAAAGAACAGCAAAAGTAATCACCAGCACAAGCAGCTCTGATCCAAGCATGCACATATACCTCTACACACAAGCAGCTCTGATCCAAGCATGCACATATACCTCTACACACACAAGCAGCTCTGATCCAAGCATGCACATATACCTCTACACACAAGCAGCTCTGATCCAAGCATGCACATATACCTCTCCACACAAGCAGCTCTGATCCAAGCATGCACATATACCTCTACACACAAGCAGCTCTGATCCAAGCATGCACATATACCTCTACACACAAGCAGCTCTGATCCAAGCATGCACATATACCTCTACACACAAGCAGCTCTGATCCAAGCATGCACATATACCTCTACACACACTGCAACTCTGATCCAAGCATGCACATATACCTCTACACACAAGCAGCTCTGATCCAAGCATGCACATATACCTCTCCACACAAGCAGCTCTGATCCAAGCATGCACATATACCTCTACACACAAGCAGCTCTGATCCAAGCATGCACATATACCTCTCCACACAAGCAGCTCTGATCCAAGCATGCACATATACCTCTACACACAAGCAGCTCTGATCCAAGCATGCACATATACCTCTACACACAAGCAGCTCTGATCCAAGCATGCACATATACCTCTACACACAAGCAGCTCTGATCCAAGCATGCACATATACCTCTACACACACTGCAACTCTGATCCAAGCATGCACATATACCTCTACACACAAGCAGCTCTGATCCAAGCATGCACATATACCTCTCCACACAAGCAGCTCTGATCCAAGCATGCACATATACCTCTCCACACACTGCAGCTCTGATCCAAGCATGCACATATACCTCTACACACACTGCAGCTCTGATCCACGCATGCACATATACCTCTCCACACAAGCAGCTCTGATCCAATCATGCACATATACCTCTACACACAAGCAGCTCTGATCCAAGCATGCACATATACCTCTACACACAAGCAGCTCTGATCCAAGCATGCACATATACCTCTCCACACAAGCAGCTCTGATCCAAGCATGCACATATACCTCTACACACAAGCAGCTCTGATCCAAGCATGCACATATACCTCTACACACAAGCAGCTCTGATCCAAGCATGCACATATACCTCTACACACACTCCAGCTCTGATCCAAGCATGCGCATATACCTCTCCACACAAGCAGCTCTGATCCAATCATGCACATATACCTCTACACACAAGCAGCTCTGATCCAAGCATGCGCATATACCTCTACACACAAGCAGCTCTGATCCAATCATGCACATATACCTCTCCACACAAGCAGCTCTGATCCAAGCATGCGCATATACCTCTACACACAAGCAGCTCTGATCCAAGCATGCACATATACCTCTACACACAAGCAGCTCTGATCCAAGCATGCACATATACCTCTACACACAAGCAGCTCTGATCCAAGCATGCACATATACCTCTACACACAAGCAGCTCTGATCCAAGCATGCACATATACCTCTACACACAAGCAGCTCTGATCCAAGCATGCACATATACCTCTACACACAAGCAGCTCTGATCCAAGCATGCACATATACCTCTACACACACAAGCAGCTCTGATCCAAGCATGCACATATACCTCTCCACACAAGCAGCTCTGATCCAAGCATGCACATATACCTCTACACACAAGCAGCTCTGATCCAAGCATGCACATATACCTCTACACACAAGCAGCTCTGATCCAAGCATGCACATATACCTCTCCACACAAGCAGCTCTGATCCAAGCATGCACATATACCTCTACACACAAGCAGCTCTGATCCAAGCATGCACATATACCTCTACACACAAGCAGCTCTGATCCAAGCATGCTCATATACCTCTCCACACAAGCAGCTCTGATCCAAGCATGCACATATACCTCTACACACACTGCAGATTTGTGCACATAACGTAAGGAGATAGCTGTTGTTGTAAAATAGTAATTGCAGAAATGGAGGCAATAAATGCTCGAGTATTAAAGATGTAAATACATCACCATTAAAGCGTAGGTGTGAAAGGCCAATTTACAGATAGCCAAGGCCTCCTGTCATGGAAAAGGGTAGGGGTCCCACTCCACAGACTCTCACTCCAACGCGTTCCGACTAAAACGGTCTTCTTCAGAGAGAAGAAGATTATATATATATATATATATATATTTTTTTTTTTTGCATGTCATTTCCCAGAATCCCTTGCTGCAGTGGAAGTGCTGTATGCTGGTGATAATGGGGAAAGGAGGGGTTGCAGACCTGCCTAAGACATGCAGATGAGCATACAGTTGTATTTGCATATTTGCTTTCCTGTGGAGGGTTTTTGTCACTTTTTTTACTCACCATAACTTAACTCAGTATTATGGTATAGCCTATCCCATAGCCTCTTTGCATACCCAGTTAAATCAACCCCACACTGATGAGACCCATTAAGGTCGAAACAGCTGTCTGTGGGTGGTTTTCTGGGTATGCACCTTAACCCTGGCTGTGCTCAAAGCTGTGACCATGCAGCAAGCTTAAGCCTATAGGGAACCATGTTAAAAATGGTTTTTGAGGCAAAAAGTGACACTGTGTGCTCATTTGCATGTCATTTCCCAGAATCCCTTGCTGCAGTGGAAGTGCTGTATGCTGGGTGATAATGGGGAAAGGCGGGGTTGCAGACCTGCCTAAGACATGCAGATGAGCATACAGTTGTATTTGTATATATATATATATATATATATATATATATATATATATATATATATATATATATATATATATATATATATATATATATATATATGAAACCAGGTGTCCCACCAAGGAGACAAAAAACAGCACTCAAGGTATATTGCAAAAGTGTATTTGAAAAAAAGCAGGCACATATAAATCCAACGTTTCGGTCCTGTATAGGACCTTCCTCAGGGGCGTGAGGAAGGCCCTATACAGGACCGAAACGTTGGATTTATATGTGCCTGCTTTTTTTCAAATACACTTTTGCAATAAACCTTGAGTGCTGTTTTTTTGTCTCCTTGGTGGGACACCTGGTTTCCTGTAATTTTTGTTGAACAAGCACTTATTTCTTTGGAGCCTTTGAAGTGCCTGCTGTTATATATATATATATATATATATATATATATATATATATATATATATATATATATATATATATATATATATATATATATATATATATATATAAAATCAAAAAATAAATAGATGATATTATTTTTTTATTATTTTATGATTATTGAAGCTCGGCTAACACGGTACTTATACCTCTACACATATACCTTGAGTGCTGTTTTTTGTCTCCTTGGTGGGACACCTGGTTTCATATATATATATATATATATATATATATATATATATATATATATATATGTGTGTGTGTGTGTAAATATATGTATGTGTGTGTAAATATATATGTGTGTATGTATATATATATACATATATATATATATATATATATGTGTTTGTGTGTGTGTGTCATACAAGAATCTATTATTATCTAAAATCAGTAACATATGTGATCTATTATGCCATTACCAATTGGACTGTAGGACTATAAAACCATTACGACTGAGTTGTAGCATTATCCTCTGATGAAATCAGCCGTGTGCTGAAGAAACACGTAGGTACATTCTTCTCGTTGCTATTGCCACACTATCCGTCTTGACGCCGGAAGGGAAGTTGGTACGCGAACAAGGCGAGACACCGGAATTACAGAGTGGAATCACAACTGCATACTACAGATTGCCGGAGGACCACACTGCAAGGGGCGCAGCCTATCGAGTTTCCCGGTCATCGTCCAAAGTCTGGAGCTGCGGATTGACCACCGGATTGACCACCGGATTACCACGGAGCACGAGCCTGTCTCATACAACGCTTTTACCAAACGGATGTTTGTGAGTTTGTTATTTTTATCTTGTCCAGGAAATGAAATTGTTAAACCGAATTTACACATGGAGCGGGCGCTTTCTCTTCTTTTTTTTTGTTTAGGTATCTATCGAGGAGGTGGTTGTTTCCCCGAAGAGAGCTGCCAGGACTCCAGAGGATGCCCGAATTGGATCCTTTTATGATTGAGTTATAACATAGCTATTAGAGCTAAGTTTCTGGACTGTTACTGTGTTTAGGCATAGTGTTTATTATTATTTTATTACAGCTACTTTTTAGTTATTAATTCTGGCCACTAATTCTCACTGCCACTATAATCTTTCTCTAGCCACAACCAAATTGCTATATCAGCTATATTATTTATTGGTTATACCAGGGGAGCTCGCGCCCCCACCCCCTCCTTTACCTTGATGCGGCGTCACGTGACCGGCAGCGGCATTTGACGAGGGTGACGTCACATGACCCCGCGGCGTAATTTAACACCGCGTTGCCATGGACACGAGTGACGCCGGCAGAGTCAAGGTAAGTAATAGCATTGCAGAGGCCTCACGCGATCCCCTGGCATTTAATTTTAATGCCTCGAGGATGTGCGCGGGGCCTCTGCAACCGCCCGTGCGCCTCCCCCCCGCCCGAAAAATCTCCCGCCCTCCACTTTGCGCACCTCTGGGTTATACCATATATATACACACGCACACACATATATACACACACACACACACACATACATATACACACACGTGTATGTGTGTATAAAACAGACAATATATATACATATAGTATGATATATATATATAAACATACTATATGTGTATGTATGTATATGTGTGTATATATATATATATATATATATATATTGCACGCGCACACACACATATAACGTTTTATCCAACTTTTTCATTTATCATTTGTAGAGAAAATGAACAATGTCGCCAAAAGCGCTATTTTTCAAAATGTAGCATCTCTACTAATTAGTGTAAAATGATACTTCATATAAAGCAGGTTATGGGACCCAGTATAAAATGACCTTCATGTCTCTTATCACATCCCAGTATATGGATATCTTCTATTATCACAAGCTGCTAACATGTGACAGGGCTCAGGGTCTGAGCCCAGAATGTGACATATTGAACATTCTCATTCTAAATTTCAAAAAATATTGTGTTGATTTCTGACCTGACTGTCGTGGTTACAGCTCAACCACTCTGTTCTACTGCATGTCACCACTTTCTGCCACAACCAGCTGACGGTGGATCTGCAAGGAGTTCAACGCTCATTGGCATCACATCTGTGGCTTGGTTGACGTATCATTTCTCCAGCTTTTTATTGTATTGTTTTTAAATAGATTATATTTATTTAGTTGAATAGATTATATTTCTTAGTACAATAGATTCTATTTATTAGTTTAATAGATATTTATTTAGTTTGATACATTATATTTCTTAGTTTAATAGATCATATTTGTTAGTTAAATAGATTATATTAACTAGTATTTAAGTCTCCCCCTCAGAGCCCCATTAGATAAATATTTTAGGACCCTTGTGCATATTTCACATCTTTTCGGAGTCGCTTATTTTTTAGACCCTCGGAGCCGAAACCTAAAGGGGTCAGCTAAGAAAGTTCGGATCAAGAGGAGCCACACAGCTTAAAGACAGAACATTTCCAAGGGAGATGGAGACAATTTGGGTAAGATCTGATTAAAGGACAACCTTTGGGGAAGGAAAGGGTGATGGGGGAGTGTAAGAGGGGGGTGAGAGAGCAAGGTGGTGTGTCAGATTGGGGCAGAGCAAGAGAACGCAAAAATGATGGGGATTTGCTGCATACCAAAAAAAACAATTAGTGATACTTTTACCAGTGCCCCTTAGTCTCAGGGAAGACCGGCATTTCGTCCAATGTATACAATAAGATTGATGGAAAAGGGCACACAGATTTGAATAAAAAAAGATAATTTATTGTGCCACAGACTACAATGTTTTGGCTGCTGGCCTTTCTTTGCTGGATTTAGTGGGTTTAGCCACTTTACCTGAAAAAGACCAGCAGGCCGAAATGTTGTAGTCTATGGCAGTGCAAGAGAAAACAGGTTGGGGGGGGGGGTGGGTTCTCGCAAGGTCGCCGACCCATGGGTGAGGGTCCCCGGTGGAAACTAGTCCTGGACCCCGGGAAAGCTGTCTGTGGCCCATACAAGCTGAGTAACATGTAGAAAGGACACATGTATGTTCAGAATGAGTTAGCATGGTATTTTGAGAGGCATCATAGCAGGTCAGTGCAAGTCAGGGCAGAGCACTGCAAGGTCAGTCAATATGAGTATGAGGAAGGGTCCGATGGAGGAGTTGGAGGGTCCCAGAATATCTCTTAAAGCAGGGGTGTGCAAATCGAGGGGCGCGACATTTTCTTGGGAGGAGGGGCTCGGCGCTTACAGTGGCCCCTCGCTCTTCCCCACAGCATTTAAATTAAATGCCGGAAATCGCGCGCAAGTCCTCTGTAAGTTCCCTTTCCTTGTCTCCGGCGACAGCAACGTGGCGTCACATGATGTGGCATTGCCATAGCAACGTGATATCACATGACGTCGTTACATCAGAACGTCGGAGACAAGGTGGGGAGGGGGGAGGGGGGAGCAGGGAAAAAGGTTGCGCAACCCTGTCTTAAAGCATTGTCTTGCATACAGATCAGAGGCCAAGAATGGATATGGATATCCGATGTGAAGCCGGAAATAAGACAGAAAAGACCGTTTCGGGAGAAGAAGGTGAGTGATGAAATAGCCGTCACTGTGTAACTCTTCCAATTACCTGCAACTTCATGCAGAGAAATAGCAACGCTTGTTTTTAACGTGTTAAGCGCCTAATGGGGAATTCAACTGCTGAGAGGTTAAGGGAGTTACTCACCAAACTCAGCGACGTTTCTGTGTCTCTGTGATAACTCCCCTAGGACATGCCTGAAAACCAGAGGTTACTCAATGTATTTTTGATAAATAGAAATATGACCTTCTGGGGAGGGGTACATAATGGGTACTGGGCCTGGTGAGGTGGGTATAACGGGTACTGGGCCTGGTGAGGTGGGTATAACAGGTACTGGGCCTGGGGAGGGGTGTATAACAGGGTACTGGGCCTTGGGAGGGGTGTATAACAGGGTACTGGGCCTGGGGAGGGGTGTATAACAGGGTACTGGGCCTGGGGAGGGGCGTATAACAGGGTACTGGGCCTTGGGAGGGGTGTATAACAGGGTACTGGGCCTTGGGAGGGTTGTATAACTGGGTACTGGGCCTGGGGAGGTGGGTATAACGGGTATTTGCCCTGTGGAGGGCGGTATAACGTGGTATTGCGGAGGGGGTATAAGTGGCACAGGAGCTCTTGCGATACAGAGTATCACTGTCCCTGGTTACAAACACTTCATGTCTCCTGCAGGTCAGGACACGCACGAAGGTGGTGCCCTTTGTGCCACCAGACGACGAGGCGGGCTACGAGGCGGACGACGAGGCATACGAAAAAGCGGGCGTCAAGTGGAACAATGAGGTGGGCTACAAGGCGGCCGAGGAGGCAGACGTGGTGTACGATGACCAAGGAGCATACGACAGGTGTGGCCGGATCTGCTGCTTCACCTTTTTTAGGCGGAGGAGAAGACCCCAGGAGCAGGTAGGAGAATACGAGAGGTGCGGACAGATCTGCTGCTTCACCTTTTTTAGGCGGAGAAGAAGCCGGGAGCAGGTAGCAGAGGAGCCAGGGCGTAGATACAGGGGTATTCTAGGGGCCCTGAGAAGTTGGTTTGACCGCAGGAGAGGCAGATAAGATCAGGAAGGCTGCGGGAGGGGCAGGTACTAGAGGGAGATAGGGATATTGGGCGTGAGAGGGTGAGAGAGAACAAGGAGCAGGGCCGGAGCACGGGTTTCATGCGCCCGAGGCGAAACTTAAAATTTGTGCCCCAGTTGTATAAAAAATAACAAGATAAATAAAATAATAAAATAAACAGTGGCGTAGCTATCGGGACTGCAGGGGGTGCGACCGCACCCCAGCGCGACGCAAAATAAAAACAAAAGGGCGCCAAAATACTGGATAAAAAAAAAGAATAATAATTTTAAAAAAAAGATAAATAAATTAGAAATAATAAGAAAAAAAATAATAATGATTATTAATGCGCCCCTAGGACCTTTGCGCGCTAGGCGACCGCCTAATGGCCGGCCGGCCCTGCGAGGTATGCGGGAGGAAAAGGGGTGAATGGGATAGATATGCAGGGGGATGGGGGAGCAGGTGAGTTATACACAGGGGCACAAGGGCCCCATCACCCACATCTCTATATACTGAGTGTGCCCCTGTGTATAACAACGCTGATCTGTGCTGCTCCATCTGATCTCACTGCGCAGTGATCCAGGGACCCTCCGATCGCCATTTAATGGGGTCAGGAAGGAATTTTTTTCCCCCATTGCACAGCAGGGGTTATGTTTCGCCTTCCTCTGGATCACAGCAACAAATTGCCCTTTGTGCATGAATTATCAGTGAGATCTTTATACACCCTGCATTGGTCTTCACTCCTTTGCTGCCGGAGGGGCCTGCAGTGCATTGCTCTGCGTGTTACTATATTGCTCTGCAATGTGCTGCAGGCCCCTACCAGCAAAGAGATTCATTATTTCAATAAAATACTCTCTTTAATCCAACCTATGTGTAGTGTCTTTTCTATCCGTTGTATCTATTGCTAACAGCTCAGTGATTCTTCCCCAGGTCATTGCACTAGTGTCACGCTGCCAAGCCGGGTGTGAGGGAGATTTATAGGGTCACATATACACTTCTGCCAAAACACGAGTGCAAACAGGAAGCCCCTCTGATCTCATATCTTTTATTACACAAAACGGTATCTAAAAAGGTAAAAAGAACATACATGGGATTCTGCTACAAATATCTCTCTAATTACAAACCAATTAGCAAATCATTCAGATTAGAGTCGAGCGAAAAGAAAGGGTTAAGTATCTCATGTACAGTATATGCAGTGCAGGCTGTTCTGCGCATTACATGCAGGGGACAACGTTTAGGGGATATAAGTAATGCTGATCTCAGAGCTGACCGGCTGACCTGCTCTTCTGGCTGACCGGAGGACCTGCTCTTCTGGCTGACCGGCTTCCCTTCTTCCAGCTAACTGACCTGAATTGTGGCCCCTGTATCTCCCAATTAAACGTTTTATTGGCATATTCTTGTTTGACTCGTTCTATACAGACATTTTCTATATATTCATTGTGGGATTTGATAACATCTGTAAGATCTCTCAGAATATCACATTCTGTACGTTTGTGCTGAATATTTTTCCATTCTCAATTTACTTACAGTAGCGACATATCTTATTGAACTAAATACCGGCGGCATGCCGGGATCTGCCCCAGCTGCCGCCAGTAATGCACGCGCGCCGCCGCGTTCCCCCACTCACCCCCCCTCCTCCATCGCGCGCAATTTACACACGCTTCCGGACCCCTGTACCCCTTCTGCTCTGCCACTCTGCTTCCCCGAACCCCCGCTTACCTTAATGTCATCTCCAGGGGTGTCGGGGAAGCCTGGGGAAGCCGGGGAAGACGGGGAAGCCGGGCGCGCATGTGACTGTGACGTCACAGTGCGCCGCCACGCGCCGCGGCTACCCGCTTTTCAGCCACATACAGCCAGCGGCTTTTGCTCGAATAAGAGCTGCCGCTGCTGTAATATTAGTTTTTGGCTTCAATTATTTATATCGAGCCCAAAATACCTTTATACAGAATGCTGTTCCCTTTATCCCACAAATGCTGCTTCATTAAAGCCCGTGGGTGGCACTTAATGCATTCTCAGACTTTTAGGCAACATCCCTAATTTCCAAACGTGGGATAAAATCTGTGCATATTTAAATGGTTAATTTTTCCATTTTTCCATTGTGACAAAATATCAATTTTCTCACTCAGACTACTAAATCCCTCCCCAAAAATATCCGTTTCACATAAAAGTGTGTGCGCGTCTCCTTCCGCCTAACTGGCACGTCGTCCTTACGGGCGCCACTCCTTGCAACTCCACGCTGCCCTCCAGTGGTAAAAGAAATAAGATACATTTACTGTACTCGTCTGGCAGCTGCTCCCGTATAAGGTGGGTAACTCTGTATTAGGGGTCTTGGTAGAGTATATTTTATACTTATGTCGGATAGATGAGAAAATAATATTCCTAACAGGTTATTGTGAGAGGCCTTGGATCTGATCCTATATGCACGCAGCCCTCGCCTCTCTGACCTTGAACACATACTTCAATCTGATTTTTTGAGACTTGAAACTGGATTTCCCAAAACAAACTGATTTTAAACACTGACAAGACTGTAACAATGGTATTTGGGACCAGAGCTAAATTGCTAAAGCTGCCAATGACAGAGCTTCAGATAAAAACCAGCTCTAATACCATCCTAGCCCCTGTTACTTGTTTGAAATATCTGGGCATATAGTTCAACTCCCATTTAACATTTGGGATGCACATTGATACCCTGACATCCAAATCCTATGCCAAACTAGGTGTACTTTACAGGAACAAATCCTCCCTAAGGCCCTCATGCAGTAAGCAGCGATAAGCCACTTATCACCAGTTTATAGCCAAAAAAGCCTACAGCGATTCAGAAAGCCCAGAGAAGCTGGCGATTAGAGCAAAAATAACCGGGGTTTTTTTGCCGGAAAATAAATAAATAAATAAAATCGGCAGACGCGCGGTGATAAGCCACTTTTCAGCACTGATCGCCAGTTTTTCAAACACGCTCAATTCTATAAGCCCTGATCAGCTTATTGCGGCTGATCGCCACTTTAAAATTGCTGTTTCTTCTCCAAATTGTCCCGCCACAAAAGTTGGCAAGAAGGTGGGGTGAAGCTGCGATGAAAATAACATGCATGTGTCCCAGAGCTGATATCCATTAATATCAGCACCAGAGACCCCCGGCATGAATCCGATGCATAAAAAATGCATTTACAGGCAACTTCATTACCGCCAAGGCAATGAAGGGGTTATACACCCGTGCCAGGCTTATTGTGGGTAGCGGGGGTGGGTGAAGGTGGTATTTGGCCCTGGGTGGGTGTTTAGGCCTTGCCAGGGGGTTGCAGGATGACTTAACCTCTTCTTTAACTTCGTGGTTAATACCGCTAAGGTAATGAAGGGGTTAACCCCTCCCGCTACCCCCCCCCCCACCCGGTAGGCCTAAACACCCATCCTTGGGGCCAATACCCCGTTCATCCACCCCCACTACCCACACAAAACAAAAATACACATAACAGCACCACTAGCCACCTCCTAGGTCCCTAATAAACCATTACAATATTCATAAAACCATTATTTTGTTTACACCCAGGATTATTACATGGGATTAGGGCTATGTTATTCAGTGAGGGGTTGTATGTTTGTATTCGTAGGGACAGGCAAGGCCGGAGTCAGATGGGTTTCTCCTGCCTCTGTCCTCCCTGTCTCCTGACCCTTCCTGTAGCCGGACAAAGAAGAAGAAGCAGGCACACGGTCTTACTCAAAGGAGGTTTAATATGCCATAAAGTCCAACGTTTCGGCAGTCTAATACTGCCTTTCTCAAGGTGAAGGCTACCAAACACAAGAAAACAGTCACAATATATACCACCCCCCTGATACTCTCCCCGCTCTGCCACATAACCAGGATGTTGACGCCCCCTAGTGACGTCAGAGCTACCATATGGCGCCCCCTAGTGATGTCAGAGCTACCATATGGCGCCCCCTAGTGACGTCAGACGTCTAGGTCTAAATCCCTGGCAATACAGCATAGAGCTGTCTTGGAGGAATGCAGCCACAGCCACACCTCTCCCCAGACTGAACACTCCCCCATGATGACGTCAGCGTGACCCGCCCGTCGGGGGGAAGGGGGGGGGTGTGCACCAATCAAGACTGTACTCACAGGGCTGGACAAAGATGTATCCGTCGCCATGGGATCAGTGTCAGAGCAGGGAGGAGTGACACACTCCTATAAATCACCCTGAAAGTGTAAATAAACCACACACCAAAATATTCATAAAGCATATGTGCACAAAACTAATACAGCAATATACTATTAAAAACATGTGACTGTATACTGCTGATGACATCAGTATAATCCTGCAAAGTTACCGTGAAATGCCACATAAGAATATGCAGTACATCAGTATTTAGAATATACTAGTGTGTATACCTAGTCAGAAATGGGTACACACAGCCAGGGGGGGGGGGGGGAGAGAAGGGGGAGGGAGGGAAGGGAAAAAAACCACACAAAAAGGATAATTTTCCCAATAGGTAAGTGCAGAGTCCATGGATGGTGCAAGATCAAATATGCCTGTAGAAAGACAAAAAATTACCTTCTATTAAGGAAGCATTTTAAATTCTGTTGCTCATTAAGACCCATACCGTTGCTGGTATTTAAAGCATGTATCCAGAATGCTTCCCGTCTCAATAAGAAAGTCTCCCTATCTGGAGTAAGAAAATGTGAAAAGATATAGTGCGCAACTACAATCAATAAAAGTGAGGTGATATAGTGATGTACAAAAAGAGGTGACCTTTAAACACGTAGAGTATATGGAACGTCTGCAGCTGTGGCACCAGGGATGGCTCAAATACCCCCTAATAGCAAACAGAAATACAAAAAAACACAGCGCACAACGCTCATAGTGCATTAAAAATTATATTAGTAACCACAAAATAAAGGTGAGTATTAAGCGTACATTTAGATAGAAAAAACAATCATTTCAGGGTTAATGTTACCCAAGCACCAACGGACGCCAATAGAGATGTCATGGCTCTCTCCTTCTCAATCCCTCAGCCTCGGGGGTAGGGCCTGGGTGGTCTTCCAATCGGTTAGCTGTTAGTACAGCCCTCAGCCTCAAGGTAGTACTTAGGAGGTCTCCAGTTCAGCTGAACAGCAGTACAGCCAATTCGCCGTGCCAAGCAATAATGTCTTTCACTGTTCCAGTCTCTGTAGCAGCGGAGCACACGCTGTGGGGCGTCTATTTTTAATTTTTATGATTCTCCCGCTTTGGGGGGTGACTGAATTGACTACCGGTAGTCAGACTGTTACAGACCGAGCAGCTCATGCATCTAAAGTTACCCGGTCTGCCACCCTCCAGAAAATGAGGAGTTCTGTAGTTACCCTCATTATCTGCATGTATCAGGCTATCCGCCAGATTCCTCCCTCTTTTGAATGCCACCATTGGTGGTACACAGCAACTTTCAGATAATATATCATCATTTTGCAGAATATGCCAGTGTTTAAGACTGGTAGATTTAATAAAACCACCAGCTTGACTGTACGTAGTAAGCAGGAAGGAAAAGACTTGGATCACAACTATGAAAAAACGAGAACTGGAGGCTAATAGAAAAAATAACAAATTATTTATTGGGACATAACTAATTAAAAAGAGAAACCTCTCGCATGGTGCGCTTTATCAAAGAGTAGTTTCACTGGTCTTAATCAAACTCTTATATGGTTTACACCCTCAAAAGCACCGCCCACCTGTGTCCAGGTAAACACAAACCCCCAGGACACAAATTCCCTGTGAAATGAAACACAGGAAAGGGGCGTAATGCTCAGAGGGAAGAGATCCACATAGAGGGAATAAACAGGTAAAAAATTAATAAAAAAGACCAATCACATACAAAAGAAATATCAATAACACATATATATCAACTGTGGAAACATAAACATACACATGTCCAAATCTATAGTGAATATTCAATGTATATTTAACCCATTGATTTGTTAATTTTAATATCATAAGATGGCATATGAATGGTATATCATCAAACGCCTAGACACAATAGATATGGTTTAAAGGACATATGTAAAACACAATATTATTCTAGAAAAAAGTAAATATATAGTTAGAAAAAGGAAAACAAATAATAAATAATAAAGAAGAATAGATGCCAAAAGAAAATGTAGGACAATTGAATTCATTAATAAATATATATCTTATTTGATCACTAGAAAGCAGAAAAAAATGACAATAATAAATAACTTAATAAACAGACAATCATTATTATCATCGTGAGACGGAAGCATAGCAAGAATACTCATACAAAATGTTCATGAAAAATGTTTTAGATTTAAAATTTGTCCCTGAAGAAGCTCCTTTGCTGGAGGGAAACGCGCGTTGGACGCGCAATGTTGTCAGTCTCCTACTTGGAGCTGTTTTAATGTAGTGTCAGCAGTCTCCTGGCTCTAACTGTGTTGATCCCATTAGTTAGTTATTTATTTAATCCTTTAATTTTATAGTGAGTGTGCCTGCTTTCCTTGCACAGCACTGCCGTGTCTGGCAGGTCTATGCTGCAGTGTATGTACTAAGTGAACTTAAAGTGATTTGTTACCGGCGCTAACCACACCCAATCTGTGATAAAATAGTGCACAAAATTAAAATTCAAAATAAAATGTGTCAAGGTGATCACTGATCAAATTCTCAACCTTCCAGGAATGTGTACAGATTCCTTTCAATAGTAGCTTGTCCGGGATGGGAAGGGAGCGAAGATAGCAGGGATACACCATGAAAAATAAAAAATAAATGCATACAATAGTGTAATAAGTTCTTTTCAATCTGGATAAAACATGTATGTCTTGGCTCTATAGCAATGCCTACTTACAGCAGGTCAAAAGGTAAAAAGCATTGATCTACACAGCAGGTAGAAAGGTGTCAGGATCTTCAGGAACAACAGCCCAGGTTTACAGCATAAGAAATCAGCACCTCAGCTCAGACGTCAGTAGATGTGAGTGGATCAGAGACATGCAAAAGAAAGGCAGACCATAGTGTCGATCGTGCATAAAATTTATATAAACAAACAACAAATTTTAGGAATTGTACTCACATTGTGTACATAATCATAGTTCACATAAGGCTTTACTTGAGGCAAATGGAGTGCTGGTTCAGTGTGGAGCAGCTCACCGGGGATCTTCTCCTCAATGAATGCTCCTGAGGAAGTTGTCTAGTACGACGAAACGCGTAGAGCCACTTTCATTGCTGCAGCTGCTCTTTCTACTGAAGGCTTCAGAGTTGCTGAGTTCCCCCACCGTTTGCCTCCAAGACCGGATGCCGTCACCCCAACAGCGGATGTGACGTCAGACGCCATCTCCCACCCGGTCTGTTGTGAGTCTAAGGAGAAGATCCCCGGTGAGCTGCTCCACACTGAACCAGCACTCCATTTGCCTCAAGTAAAGCCTTATGTGAACTATGATTATGTACACAATGTGAGTACAATTCCTAAAATTTGTTGTTTGTTTATGTAACGGGTATTCCCCCACCCAATCGCAAATAGGGTCTCCTAGGGGAAATGCTGCTCTGGTTACAAGGCATAATAGTGTGGCGCACCTGCTGGCTTACAGGACTCCTGAGTCTCCCGCTTGGTGGTATTATGGGGAAGGTCAGGACAGGCTTCTGGGGACATACCTAGTACGTACTCACGGTGACAGTGCCTCCATCTATTGCAGGCCCCAGGATATGGGGTGGAATCCCTGGAATAGAACGTCCCACTCAGGGATGAGAGATTCCAGTCTCACAACCGCTTCTTTATAAATCAGGAACACTTTATTGCACCAACAGCATTCACTGGAACAGCATACACAGCAGTACAGGAACACAGTAACACAGCAGTACTTCTCAGAATGACCCTGGCCTTTCACTCCCAGTCAGGGCCCTGGAAGCAGGCCTAGCTCTTCCACTACCCCCTATCAGAGTAGTGGGAACAGTCTACCAGCCTCTCCCAGGGGGAGGGCCTCAAGTCTGCCAGGTCCCTGACAGCTCGGTTATGTAAGACTCAGCTCCTCTCAGGGTAGGAGCAACTGACTCAATACAGGAAATGCAGATCATTAAGACAGATACAACAAGAGCCCGCCCCCGTCCCTTATTGGACACAGGCCTGACTGCACTGCATTCTCTGCCTCACTGATCTGCAGTGAGTGGGGAGAACCCACCTTAACTCCTGGCAAACCTGCCCTTACCAGGTATTATTGCACAGAAGGAGGACAGAATAATAGCCCAAACCTACCAGGGCTATACTCTCCCTCTGGTGGAATCCAATGGTCCCCACTTGGACCTAAATTTGCGTGTCCATCCTGCAGGTGAACAACCTATACAAAACCAAATAACATGACATACTATTCACCATAATACAGTGTTATTACATTTGCAGGTTATACACCCTCCTCTGGTGGTGACACAAAATAACTAGGATTACTCCCAACGTGGGGAATCTGCTACTAACAGTAATGCCTGGGGTCAGGTTCCTTTACTACCCTACCCTCAGGATATATATATACTTGTACTAGCTATACCCTTTTTGGGTGGCCTGCGCACAGCATGGTCCACTGGGTTTAGATCAGAAGTACCATAACACTCTGGGTGGCATACTGGACACCTACAATCATCCCATAATTTAGACATGGGTGCTAATGGTCGGAGAGGATCATGTCCATACACTTTCTCAAGGCATCTCCTGGAGATGTAAGGCACAATATGAACAACATCATTACCCAAATCCCCAGAGTCCTGAACCAAACCCACCCAGTCCTTGTAATCAGTGAATGGCTTGGGGACCCCATGTTCACCCAGTGACCCGTGGTGACTGTATCTGAAATCCGAACCAGATGGGACAGGGACAGGGGCAATGGCAGGGGTAATGGGGCCAGAGACTGGGGCATAGGAAGCAACAGTGTCCGGGGCAAAGTCCTTGGCTTCAGCTAGGCCACGGCCTACCGCAGGGGACGTTGGCTGCTTGGACGCAGCCACGACAGGCCAGAGTTTCCCTCGGTCTACCACCCTGTAAATGTAGTGGTCCATTTCTCGCCTGGAGAGGGCGCTACTCACCGGAGCGGTCGCAGCACAGTCCCAGCCCGCTCCGGAGGTCGCCTTGTAAGTGACGTCATCTTCTCGCGAGGTCGCCTCATCTTGTGTCAGGTCCCGCACAGGAAGTACGCCATCCGCAGGACGGGGTACCGGAAGGTCAACGATGTCCTTTATGCGGAAGTAGGCACTAGGATGGGCCTCATCTCCGGACTCCTCCAACGCAGCCTTGGTCGGGGCCTCTTCTAAGGCCTCCTCCATCGGAGCCTGCTCCACATCACAGATAAGTGGCTCTCTTCTTGCAGCACCGCTGTAGGGGTCCGCCGGTAGGCGCATCACCCCCGCTGAACTGCTATCACACTCGTCGGCCAACGAGGCAGGTAGGGACATCTCCGCAGGGGAATAACATTGGGGCCCCTCGCCGTCACTAGCGGCAATCGGCACGAAGCGGTCCCGCTTCTGCACCACCAGCGATAGCGATCCCCATCCTCCCTGGGCAGTCACAGTCTCTTCCGTGGGTTCCACCATCGTGAGTTCCGCCTCTGGAACCGGGGTGCACGGACCCCCTGGAACGTTTGTTGGGGCGCACGGGCCCTCCACTTGGGTAGCATCGACATGGCCCACATTGCATAGCAGAACCGCTGGGTCATCAGGCTTTGCTGACACCAGAGGACCGTCTCTGGCCTCGTCAGGTTCGATCACCTCACCTGGTAGCATTTGGGTTGCGGTCTCTGGAACTGGCTCGGGCCTTGTCTCAGCCATCGGGGCTTGGTACACCCCAATGGTAGACATTAGCGGGCTAGACACAAGATGGCTTGCCCCATTCACAAAGAAAATAGCCCCCCAAACAAGGTCTTCTCCCAGGCATACACAGTCAGGGCCCAAACACCGCAAGCTTGTGATCCCATCAGTGAGTACATCCAGGAAACCTTCTGGCAGCGAGTAATAGGCAAAGTCCATATCGCCTGCTCTTACTTTATGTATACACGGGCACAAAAGAAAGGGGTAACTCACTCCTCTGGCCCGCCATGTTCCATCAGTCTGAGGTTGCGGAAGCTCGCATCCAGCTCCTCCTTCAGTTTGGGTAAAGCTCTGGGATTGTCTCTCATTGTGCCCCCTCCCTCTGGTGGAGATTAGAGGAGGGGCACTCGGTAGTAAAGCGTGACTCTGGCTTTCACTGTGACCCCTCCCTCTGGTGGAGATTAGAGGAGGGTCACTGGGTGTTACCTCATGATGTAGACTCTTCGCTGAGCCAGTCACTGGGCAGGAGGCCGCGGCTCCTGCTTTCGTGCCACTTCCTGCACATAGGCGGGGCTCTAGCTTTCGCGCCAGACCCGGCCAAATCTCTGCAATTACTCTGCTCACAGTCTTTTTGCACGCAGCACGTGCGCCATCCAGACTCGGCGGGAACCGCCATTTTAGCTTCTTTGCACCGCGCGGTGCACTATCGCATATAGCAGCCGCCATCTTAGGTGAACCCACAATTTTCACTGTAGTGCAACCCTCACTGCTTGGCAGGGAACTCGCTCTCTTGTGAATACTGCAATACATGTAGCTTCTGGCAAGTGGTAAAATCAGCATACCCCAGGCTAGGCAAAACTCTTTCTTTGTATACTGCACACGATGACAGTCCATACACGTGCTCTGCGGTTCATAGTCTGGCTACTGGCAAGTAGTACTCTGGGCTCTTCCCTGTGCAGTACTCGTGTCTCCCCCTCTTGGCTGCCAGTATCGTGGATCCTATTCAGGGGTCCCTCTTAACTGCGTTAACCAGGCCACCCCCTAGGCATCCTGACTACCCGCCTCAGGTTTGACTAGAACAGCAATAGCCTTGTCTCCAGACCTATTCACCCTTTAGGGCAGTCTAGGGCGTTCTTTGCGAGGTTTGTCGTTCTCCTGACTACCCCTAGACTTCCCCCTTTCAGCAGCACTTGTTCTGGAAGCATACTTTCAATCTTTCTGTTTTGCGTCGCTGAAAGCCTGTCCTGATTCTCTCAGCAGTGCCTCCAATTGTAACGGGTATTCCCCCACCCAATCGCAAATAGGGTCTCCTAGGGGAAATGCTGCTCTGGTTACAAGGCATAATAGTGTGGCGCACCTGCTGGCTTACAGGACTCCTGAGTCTCCCGCTTGATGGTATTATGGGGAAGGTCAGGACAGGCTTCTGGGGACATACCTAGTACGTACTCACGGTGACAGTGCCTCCATCTATTGCAGGCCCCAGGATATGGGGTGGAATCCCTGGAATAGAACGTCCCACTCAGGGATGAGAGATTCCAGTCTCACAACCGCTTCTTTATAAATCAGGAACACTTTATTGCACCAACAGCATTCACTGGAACAGCATACACAGCAGTACAGGAACACAGTAACACAGCAGTACTTCTCAGAATGACCCTGGCCTTTCACTCCCAGTCAGGGCCCTGGAAGCAGGCCTAGCTCTTCCACTACCCCATATCAGAGTAGTGGGAACAGTCTACCAGCCTCTCCCAGGGGGAGGGCCTCAAGTCTGCCAGGTCCCTGACAGCTCGGTTATGTAAGACTCAGCTCCTCTCAGGGTAGGAGCAACTGACTCAATACAGGAAATGCAGATCATTAAGACAGATACAACAAGAGCCCGCCCCCGTCCCTTATTGGACACAGGCCTGACTGCACTGCATTCTCTGCCTCACTGATCTGCAGTGAGTGGGGAGAACCCACCTTAACTCCTGGCAAACCTGCCCTTACCAGGTATTATTGCACAGAAGGAGGACAGAATAATAGCCCAAACCTACCAGGGCTATACTTATATAAATTTTATGCACGATCGACACTATGGTCTGCCTTTCTTTTGCATGTCTCTGATCCACTCACATCTACTGACGTCTGAGCTGAGGTGCTGATTTCTTATGCTGTAAACCTGGGCTGTTGTTCCTGAAGATCCTGACACCTTTCTACCTGCTGTGTAGATCAATGCTTTTTACCTTTTGACCTGCTGTAAGTAGGCATTGCTATAGAGCCAAGACATACATGTTTTATCCAGATTGAAAAGAACTTATTACACTATTGTATGCATTTATTTTTTATTTTTCATGGTGTATCCCTGCTATCTTCGCTCCCTTCCCATCCCGGACAAGCAGTGTATGTACTACCATTATCACTGCATTTGCCAGCTTTATCACTCTAGCACTCTTATTTTAACACACTAAAGTCTCCATTATAGTGCGCAGTGCTGGCTGATCTAGCAAGGTAGCTGGACATTTAACCCATTGGCCACTCACTTGTGTACATCTATACACTTCCATTATTGGGTCTCACCGTTGCTCCAGAGGGGTTAACACCCTGACTCCTAGCAATCTGTGTCCTCCATATCCCACCATTATTAAGTGGTTAAATGGGATAGTATGAACTTATAACTGACGACAAGGTTGCCTGATAGCGTTGATTTAATATATTTTTAATTCACATTACACATTACTTTGGTAATATATGTTTTAAGTAAATTTATTAAAAGTTAATTTTTACACTGTTATGGTGTGCATTTAAGTGAATTCTTTTAGGGGGCACATCCATTTTGTGTTTCCCTTCACCTTTTCTAGATCCCATTCTGTATTAATTCCTGCAGGGGATAATGTATCCAAAGAATGGATCCAAAACATCTCCCGCTGGTTGAGGAGCTTTAATCTATCACCCCCTCTCATGGGCATGGGCACCAGTTCTACAGCAGAAAAATGAACATTTGATAGACCTCCTGAAGGACAGTCAGTAAAATGTTTTGAAACTGGTAACATGAAATCTTTTCTTTTAATGGAACGTATATGCTCCATGATTCTGTTTTTAACAGGGCGTATAGTGCAGCCCACGTACCCTTGGCCACAGCCACAGGTAAGAAAGTATATGACAAATTGTGAGTCACAATTAATAAAGGATGGGATCCTATAGTTCTTTTTAGAATAAATAGTCTTAATAGACTTAATTGGTTTCGCATAGCAGCAAACGCAACATTTTCCACATTTAAAAAAACCTTTTATTTTAAACAGATTTGTTAGACTTCTTAGAGTCAAACAATCTTGGAGAAAGATAGTCAGATAAGGATTTGGATTTCCTAAAAGTAATGGCTGGACCCTGGTTAACTGAACTATGTAGGTCCTTATCAAGAGTGAGGGTCCCCCAATGTTTATAAATGATAGAACGAATCTGTTCAGCCTGGCGACTAAACTGGGTGACAAATAGAGCAGACGTCACTCGATCCAATTCATGTTTCTTCTTGAACTTCACAGACGAGTTCGATAACAAATCGATCCTGTTTGTAGATTTGACACACAGATATGCTGCTTCAATATCAGTGTAATTATATTTTCTTTGAGCAAATCGAGTTTTTAATTCCTCTGCTTGATGCTCAAATAAATCGTCATTTGAACAAAGCCGTCTTAGTCGAAGGAATTCAGCCTTGGGTATACTTCGAATGATGATTTAGAATGACTGCTGTCTGCTTCCAATAAAGTATTACGTGAATGAGGCTTTCTAAAAATGTCCGTTTGAATAGTGCCTGTCGTGTCAATAAATAAAGTAATGTCTAAATAATTGATGTGATTCATGTGTTCTTCATAAGTAAATTTAAGATTTAAAGAATTAGTATTAAGTGTATGAATAAAGGCATGCAGTGATAATAAATCCCCATCCCAAATCATAATCAAATCGTCAATATACCGTTTATAGAAAATAATCTGATGACGAAAAGAATTATCAGCACCGAAAATGTGTGTGGATTCCCAAAGACCCACAAACAAATTAGCATAAGAGGGGGCAAATGACGTCCCCATAGCAGTACCCCGTGTCTGAAGATAAAATTGTGCATCAAAAGAAAAATAATTATGGGTGAGCAGAAACATAATAGAATCCAAAAGAAAGGCACGTAATGAAATGGACAATGTAGAAGCATCAAGAAAAAATTCCACTGCTCGAATCCCTTGCTCGTGATCTATGATTGAGTAAAGTGACATCACGTCCAATGTCACCCATCTAAAAGTCTTTTTCCAACTAACATTTTTTATATCTTAAAAACAAAAATAAAATAAATAACGAAAGAAAACAGAAATAGTCCTGGGCGCACTATCTGGTATATAAACCTGACAGAAAAATGAAGTCCAAAGATCTTGGTAGTGAGGATTGTTGGTCCGGAATCCAATCGTACTCAAAGTCCTCTGAGGTGGTGGAATCAGATTTGTGCGAATGATGCTTTAATGCATGCCAGACCAATATGATTGGGTTCAAAGCTGGATCTTAATGAATGTTGCAGATGTGTTTTGGGGTCAATGTCTTGGAAGGACTGGTGACCACTCCAGATGTGAAGTATTCAGAAATGTTACGTTCTTCCCTCTGAGCAATAATGACCTTCTGTATGTAGACTCTCTAATATGAGGAAAAAGCCTTAATGGACTGGTCATGCACAGCTGCATCTAAAGACTTAGTAAACAATTATTTGGAAGTCTGACAGGGAGGAGGAGTCAGACTTCCAAATAATTGTTTACTAAGTCTTTAGATGCAGCTGTGCATGACCAGTCCATTAAGGCTTTTTCCTCATATTAGAGAGTCTACATACAGAAGGTCATTATTGCTCAGAGGGAAGAACGTAACATTTCTGAATACTTCACATCTGGAGTGGTCACCAGTCCTTCCAAGACATTGACCCCAAAACACATCTGCAACATTCATTAAGATCCTGCTTTGAACCCAATCATATTGGTCTGGCATGCATTAAAGCATCATTCGCACAAATCTGATTCCACCACCTCAGAGGACTTTGAGTACGATTGGATTCCGGACCAACAATCCTCACTACCAAGATCTTTGGACTTCATTTTTCTGCAGGTTTATATACCAGATAGTGCGCCAAGGACTATTTCTGTTTTCTTTCATTGTTTGTTTTATTTTTGTTTTTAAGCTATTGTTGTACTTACCTTGTGGATAGGTTTGTGGTTTTTCAATCCTTAGGCAGCCGTCTTCTCAGTTTGTTATATTAGTCTGTAGAATTCACTAGTTTATTGTTGTATCTTTGTAAGGGAATTCCAACATTTAGAGCACTTATCCATCATTATCGTGTATTGTTAAGTTAGGCTAATAGGTTAAGCGCTTAGTATATGTTTAGTTTAATTTTTTCTATCATAACATTTTTTATAGCGGATAAAAGATCCATAGAATCTCTCAGAAAAGAAGGCAGATTTTTTACCAGTGGCTGTAAAAAACCATCAATGTAGCGTGATAACCCATCTCCCAAAGATCCAATACTGGCCACAATGGGCCGCCCAGGAGGGCGGACAAGTGACTTATGGATCTTTGGGAGATGGTGGAAGATGGGCACAATAGGTGAGGCATTGTAGAGAAACTCATATTCCTTTGTGTTAAGTACAAATAGGGCCTTTCCTTCTTCAAGAATCTCTTTCAAAAGGTGTAAAAACTCACATGTGGGATCATGTCAATTTTGTATAAGATTCAACATCCTCAAGTAATCTAAGTGCCTCTGCCTGATAATCTGAAGAAGAGGGCACCACAATGGCCCCTCCCTTATCAGCCTTTTTGATTGTAATAGACCTATCTTCCCTGAGGGCAATCATCTCCTGGAAGTCAATATCTGACAGATTCGTTTTATTTAAAGAGGGAACCCCCCGGGGTACAATACCCCTAGCCAATAACCTGAGATCCCTCTCAACCAGCTTCTCAAAGGTCTTAATATTATGATTGTTAAAAATATGAGGGCAAAAGGTTGATTTCTTCTTAAGACCTAAGTGTAATTGCCCAAAGAAGCTGAATGAGGAAGGGATCTCAGGCTCCAAATCCTGATTTTGTTCATCATAAAGATCTCTAAGATCTGATAAAGCACATTGTTCACGAAATGAATGCAAATCCAAATTCTCCATTGAAACATCAATACCATCAACATTCTCAGCTAGACCTCTATCAGTGGAATATAGTGGAACCTCTGTTGTCCCTTTTTTCTATTAAAATATTTTTTAAGAGACAATTTGCGAATTAATTTTTGGAGATCAATGATGGTATTGAATAAATTAAAATCTTGGTATGGGGCAAAATTTAAACCTCTATTTAGAACCGCAATCTGGTCATCTGTAAGAGTCTTATGTGAAATGTTGATAACATTATCCACAACTTCTCCTATGCATATTTCTTTCTTTTGCTCGATCCCCCGGATCCCCCTCCCCCCTTCTCTTCTTTGATGATCTCCTTGTCCTCTTTCGTTTTTTGACTCCTTTTGAAACAAGGAGTATGAAGGTTTATCTTCTTTCCGAGAGGGCATCATAACAGATTTTTGTGAAGAGTCGGTTTCAGGGGAGGTAGATCTAACTCGCCAATTATCATCATCATCACAAAAGGAAACGCCTAGTGAACGACTCTCATAGTCAGAACCATCTGACTCAAAACTGGAAGCGTTTCCATGGCGTTTTAGGATGGATTTATTCGGGTTCTTGGAGTCACCTTGTTTTTTATTATTCTGATATTTAGAACCAGATTTTGGTTGTGACTTTTGTGCGTTTGTAGTGTAGCGTTGCCATATATAAACTTGCTGCTTCTCATAGTCTATCTTGTCCCTATCAAACTTTTGTTGTTTCTTAATCATTAGAGACTTTTCCATAGCACCCACGTTGCTTAAAAGTGTTTGGTCATATTTAATAAAATTCTCCATTTTTCTGCAACCTTTCAATTTATCCTGTAGGACTTTCACATTGGCTCTCACTTTCTTTTTTTTAATTTAGCTTATACTTAATGATCAATTTGATTAGCTTAAATGAGCAATGATCTAATATGGCTTTCCAGTCATTCTCAAAATCTTTATTAATAAAGCCAAAGGACGGTACCTTTTTCAAGCGTAAGCCTCACGGAATCCTTTTAACTCTAGCATAGTTCTCAAGAGTGGTAATGTCCCACCAATACCTAATGTCCTGTGATAACAGTTTTTCCAATGTAAGGAAGTGGGTAATTAAGTCAGCAGGCTCTTCACAGATGAAATTAGCACCTTCATCAAAAACTGACTCTGCCCTCCTCTGACGGTGAGTGTCTCCACAGTTAAAGGCATAGGTATCAGTAACCCCTTCCTCATCCTCCACTTCTACATAATCTTCCATAATAAAAAACACACAGGATAGGAATAGCACGAATACTCACTCCAGAGAAATAAAAAAAAATGTTCCACAGAAAGAAAAAATGTGAATAAATAGATGCCACAAAAAATAAATAAATAAATGGTTAGAAAAAAAAATAACGATAGCACTCCAGTTCTCAAATCACCAATGAAGTGATTACATACATATTCACGGGGTATAAGCCTCTTCTTATAATGTCAATAATGAAAGTCTTAATTCCAGGCTGAGCAGCCGTGGCCAAACCAGCAATATGCGAAGCAGAGGAAAAGACCTCCCAGCCCAATGTTACAATCCTGGTAGATAGCGTGTATCACGCGCATGCTGTATTAACCCCCAGCAAAATGAATCCTTAGAGGGACCAAGGGCCCATCGTGTCCAGTGTTTTCCCGTTCAATGTGATCAAGGATTCATCACAGCTACAGTGCTTATTCCTACATGGTTGGTCTCCGATGTGCTGGGGGTTAATACAGCCTGCGCGTGATACACGCTGTCTACCAGGCTTGTAGCGTCGGGCTGGGAGGTCTTTTCCTCTGCTTCGCTTATGACTGTACGTAGTGGTAAATACAAGCCTGTCCTCCTTCTTATTTTTGGTAGCACTTACCTCTTTATCCAGTGCCCGGTCTAACACAGCAGGAGGATATCCCCTAGCCAGGAATCTACTACGTAGTTCTCCAATAGCTGGTTCAATATTATCCTTCCTGCTCGTGATTTTGCAGACCCGGACTTTCTGTGAAAAAGGTAATGCATCAATAAGAGAAGGAGGATGATGGTTATCTGCCCTTAAAATGGCATTTCTGTATGTATCCTTTCTAAAAAGATCAGTATGTAACTCCCCATTAGTCTGTGTAATGAGGACATCTAAAAAAGAGAGTTGCTGTGTACCACATCATCTGAAAAACACGGTGGAGGCAGTGATGGCATGGGCATGCATGGTTTACAATGGCACTGGGTCACTAGTGGTTTTTGATGATGTGAACGAAGACAGAAGCAGCCGGATGAATTCTGAAGTGTATAGGGATATATTGTCTGCTCAGATTCAGCCAAATTCAGTGAAGTTGATTGGACGGCGCTTCACTTTACAGATGGACAATGACCCAAAACATACTGCGAAAGAAACCCAGGATGTTTTTAAGGCAAAGAAGTGAAATATTCTGCAATGGCCGAGTCAATCACCTGATCTCAACCCGATCGAGCATGCATTTCACTTGCTGAAGACAAAACTTAATGCAGAAAGACTCACGAACAAACAACAACTGAAGACAGCTGCAGTAAAGGCCTGGCAAAGCATCACAAAGGAGGAAACCCAGCGTTTGGTGATGTCCATGCGTTCCAGACTTCAGTCATTGCCTGCAAAGGATTCTCGACAAAGTATTAAAAATTAACATTTTATTTATGATTGTGTTAATTTGTCCAATTACATTTGAGCCCCTGAAATAAGGGGACTGTGTATGAAAATGGTTGCAATTCCTAAACGTTTCATACGATATTTTTGTTCAACCCCTTGAATTAAAGCTGAAAGTCTACACTTCTATTGCATCTCAGTTGTTTCATTTCAAATCCATTGTGGTGGCGTACAGAGCCAAAATTATGAAAATTCTGTCAGTGTCCAATTATTTCCGGACCTAACTGTGTGTGTGTGTGTGTGTGTGTGTGTGTGTGTGTGTGTGTGTGTGTGTGTGTGTGTGTGTGTGTGTGTGTGTGTGTGTGTGTGTGTGTGTATATATATATATATATATTTTTTAATGATAGGGATGTAAAGTAGGTTTGTAAATGAAAAAAAAAAATATGAAACCCTTAATACAGCTGAATCCCGTTATAACGCGGTGCTCTTGGTCCACATAATGAGCACGTTATAACCAGGATCGCGAAATGGTCGGCGCAATCAGGAAGAACGGTTCTGCGAGGACTTACCCGGCATCTGCAGCTCTCTCCACTTCATCAGGCTCCGAGGTGCTTACATACGCTCTCCCAAGCTTTCAATTTGACTGACTTTTGAGCGCAGGAGGGTCACATGACCCTTCTCTGATCAATGACAGCCCAACAGTGAATACATTTTATATAATACACATGCGGGAATTGAACCCTGATCACCCATGGACTGCACTGTGCAGTAGATGTTACGTTTGTT
Organism: Ascaphus truei; assembly: GCF_040206685.1. Lineage (NCBI taxonomy): Eukaryota > Metazoa > Chordata > Amphibia > Anura > Ascaphidae > Ascaphus > Ascaphus truei. The sequence goes on from NW_027456965.1 coordinate 86,994, forward strand.
TATAGAGTCAGATTCATCACACCAATACTGTGGTGTAGCAGCTAGAGAATTGCACCAGCATATGAAAGATCATGGGTTCAATTCCCGCATGGTGTAGGGGTGTGTGTATATATGTGTATCAGCGTGTGTCTGTTAGCAATAATGCATTGAATATTATATAAAAATAAAACCTTGGAGATGTTTTTAAATCGGGAGCCACGCTCAGACAGCATTAAAAGCGGATTCGCGCTATAGCAGATTGCGCTATAACGGGGTTGAGCTGTACTAATATTTTGACCACAGGGTAAACGGGTTGGAGTAAGCCATGCTTCTTATCTGTACCAACATTAAATACCCAAGGGTTTAAAGATTGGTACATGTCTGGAGTGTTTATATCTAGCTAGCACCAACACTGTCCTGGGTTTCCATTACTCAATGCAATATAAAAAAATGTTTTTTTTTTTTTTCAACTTTAAATTTTTATTGGAAAGTACAAATACAGCCAATGTTCCACAGCCCATTATTACATTTCCAGTTTTGTTAAACACATGTAATGACGCCTCGAAGACACATCCACTTAACACTTTACAAACAAGACCAGACGAACTTGACAAGGGGACAGGGAAAGAGGTTAGGGGTGGGAGGGAGGTGGTAGGTTGCCAGGCTCTGGTGCAGTTTTTTAGATATCTCTTGTTCAACCTTTTAGGCAATAGCTAAGGGTTTTAACTGGGACAGGTTCTTCTGAGGTTTCTTTCTTTTATTTGTTTTTCCCTATTCTATGACTACATGAAGGTCTGCTAACTGTGCGTCGCTGAGTCGTGTTGTCTAATCTGCCCTTAAAGGAGAACGCACCTAGTTTAATTAGTGCAAGATTGAGGTGGCGTCCACTCCTGGGATGTCTACCTGGGTCAACCATGGATCCCAGACCTTTAGAACATTTGTGCCGGAGTCATTAACTAAACTCGTTAATTGTTCCATCCGGCAGACATGCCAAATTCTGTTTTTGATCTTAGGGATAATTGGTATCTCCTGCTGTTTCCATAATGCTGCGATCTCACATCTTGTGGCTGTAGCAAAATGCGCGATTAATTTATGCGACGCATTTGACAGACCCTGGATCCGCATGCCCAATAGGAACAGCCACGGGTCCAGGGGGATCTCCAAATCGAGAATCCGCTGAATCCAATCTCTGATTTGTTCCCAAATAGGGGCCCCCTTAGTGCAAGACCACAACATATGTCGGAGGTCAGCTGCTTCCCCACACTGTTTAGGGCAGAGAGGGGAGTAGCCTTTTACAAATTTCGCTAAGCGCGTCGGAGTGTAATACCACCTCATAAGGACTTTATATGCGTTCTCCTTTAATGTGGTGCAGATTGAGCTTTTCGCCGCCGCCTGTATAATTCTGTCCCATTCGTCGTCCTCTAAAGTCTCTCCTAGGTCTGATTCCCAGTGTCTCATGTAACTCAGTCTATTGTCAATGGACGACTTCTGGCAGATCACTTCCCTGTACATTCTAGATGTGAGTCCCCTTGTGTCCGTATCTCTGGAACACAGCTGCTCAAAATTTGTTCGCGCCGGTCGAATTGGCGTTTTATTGTAGAAATCTCTGATCTGGAGGTACCTAAAAAATTTGTTTGGGATATTCTTAGAGGATTTAATTTGGTCAAATGTTTGTATGGTCGTTATGCCCTCCAGATCTTTTAGACGGGAGAAGCCCTTCTGAGTCCATATCAAGAAATTTTTGCTATTCAGGTCCGGAGCGAAGTCTGGGTTGCCCACTATTGGTGTCATTAATGATGTTTTGGTAGTCAAATTACATTTGAATTTCGTGGCCTCCCAAACTTATAATGAATTGACCATGGTCTGCAGCGGATTGTTCATCTTGCGTACCCCTTCTCTGGGTAGCCAGATTAAATTTCGGATTTCAATTGGTGCACAGCATCTCTTCTCCAACTCAACCCATCTCCGTAGGCTTGGGTCTGTGTGCCATTGGAAAATCTGCCCTAATTGGGCTGCTTTATAGTAGGCCTGCAAGCAAGGCACCGCTCACCCTCCGCAGGATGAATGGGACGTTTTAATATTCCTTTAGCAATTCTTGGGTTTTTCCCGTTCCAAATAAATTTTATAATTTTTGACTGGAGGGAGAGGATGTCCGCCTGCACCAAAGGGATAGGGAGACTCTGGAAAAGATATAGCATCTTTGGGAGGAGATTCATTTTCACGCTATGTATCCTCCCAATCCATGAGATGCTCCCCTTCATCCAGGTTCGGAGATCCTCCCCCAGCGTCTTTATGATCTTGGGGAAATTTGCTTTATATAAAGTTTTGTACTCCCTTGTGAGATAAACCCCTAAATATTTGATAGCGGAGGGTTGCCATTTGAACTGAAAATTGAGGTCAATCAGTTTTTCAACTTCTTTTGGTAGATTAATATTGAGGGCTTCTGATTTAGACTGATTGATCTTAAATCCCGAAATTTGGTTAAATTTGCCCAGTATGTTGAATACATTTGGGAGAGATGTGAGAGATTTGGCTATTGTGAGAATGACATCGTCCGCATATAGAGCGGCTTTGTGCATTTGGTCTCCCACAGGGATACCAGAGATATCTGGGTTATTTCTGATGTGTGCCGCCAAAGGCTCTATACATAAGGCGAACAGTAGTGGCGACAGCGGGCATCCTTGACGTGTTCCGCTTTTGATTTCAAACTGTTCTGAGGGGAAACCTTGATATCTCACTCTTGCTGTTGGGTTTTTATACAACGCCAGGATGGCCTGCAGGAGGCGTCCCTCAAAGCCAAATGCTCTCAGTGTTTCCGATAGGTAGGGCCAATCTATTCTATCGAAGGCTTTTTCAGCGTCCAGACTTAACACCATGGAGTGAATTTTTTCTTTTTGGGCCAGATCAATTAGGTCAATAATTCTCCTGGTGTTATCTGCCGCTTGTCTACCTCCGATAAACCCTACTTGATCCGTGTGAATTAACCCGGGAAGAACACTACCCACCCTGTTGGCTATAAGTTTAGAGTATATTTTGAGGTCCAAGTTAATCAGTGAAATGGGCCGGTAGCTCTTACAGTCTGCCGGGTCCTTTCCGGGTTTATGGATCACCGATATTGAGGCTTGGAGCATTTGTGCTGGGAATGAGGCCCCTGCTAAGATTTCATTGAATAACTTTAACATGTGGGGGGCTAGAATTTTTAAATATTTATTGTAATATAAGTTCGAAAAGCCATCTGGCCCTGGGGCTTTAGCCGGTTTTAGTGCTTTGATGACCCCAGAGAGTTCCTCCATCGTGAAGTCCGACTGGAGTGCCTCCCTTTCGCATCTCTTCAAAATGGGTAAATGTGCCTCTATTAAGAAGGTCCGTAAATCCTCCTTTGTTTTCGGATTATGGGTTACCTTATCTCCATTGTATAATATTTCGTAATACTTTTTGAATTCCCCTGCTATGTTCGCTGGGATGGAGGTAAGGTCCCCATCTTGGTTTCGAATTGCGTGAATGTGATAGTTTGGAAGCTTGTTTTTTTAGCTTATTGGCAAGTAGTGTGTCAGGCTTGTTAGCTTTTTCATAAAATTTCCGCTTGGACCAGGTCAATTCCTTCTCGGCCTGGGCGGAGAGGAGGAGGTTAAGACTAGTTTTAGTGGCTAGTATTTGAGTTAACGTGTGGGCATTCTTATTTTTTTGTGGAGGGAGGAAAGCTCTGCTAGCTGTTCCTCTAGCTTCAAAATTTTTCCCTCCCGTTCTCTTTTCCGTTTAGCGGCCAGATTCATAATGACCCCCCTGAGGGTAGCCTTATGGGCCTCCCACAGTCTGGAGTGCGTAGCCACACTCCCCTCATTCTCCTCGAAGTATTGTGTGAGCTTTTCCCCAATTTCCACCTGTAGGGCTGGGATTTTCAGCAAGATTTCGTTTAGTTTCCAGTTCGCTCTAGGTCTGTCTAGTGGGATTAGTGTGCACCGCAGCTCTATAGATGCATGGTCTGACCATGAAATATCATGGATCTCGGTGCGAGAGACCCCAGGGACCATTCTGTTGGATACAAGGAAGTAATCTATCCTGCTATATGTGTCATGTGGGTGTGAGTAGAAGGTGTATTCTCTCAGTCTCTGGTGTTGTTCCCTCCAGATGTCGAGTAGTTGGCAGTCACGTAACCCTTTTTTAATTGTTAGTATGTCAGATCTGTGTGTAATATTAGTGGATGAACATCTGTCAAGGTCCTCCCGTAGTGCCCTGTTCAAGTCTCCAGCGACAATGATATTACCTCTGGCCACTTTGTTGAGTTTCCCAAAGAAGGTAGAGAAAAAAACGGGGGCCGTCTCATTAGGGGCATATATTGTTGCTAGAGTAATTGGGAACCCTTGGATTGCACCTCTTACTATGAGGAATCTGCCCTCTTTATCTTTGAAAGTCCTATCGGGTACGAACGGTATTCTTTTATGAATTAGTATGGCCACCCCTTTTTTTTTGACTTTCGCGGAAGACAAAAAGTGTGTCGGGTAGTCCTTATCCAGGAATTTGGGGTAGTTGTCTTGAGAGAAGTGTGTTTCTTGCAGAAACAGAATTTCTGCCCCTTTACGCTTATAATCTCGGAAGGCGATTCTGCGTTTAACCGGGCTGTTAAACCCCTTAATGTTATGTGATACTAGCCTGAGTTCCTTACTCATTTAAAAGTATGAGATGACTTTGCTGCCGATATCTGTTCTTGATTGATGCACCTGGACCACAATCCCGACCTCCTCTTCTTCTCGAACTGCAATACCTCACTTCACCACCTACAGCAATACACAAGGGGGAGCACACAAGAGGGTACACCTGGGGGGACACAACAAACACTAGACAAGACAAAAGACAGTAGAATTCTCGTCGTCTCGGCGACGTCGCCTCCTTGACGAGATCACCGCCTTTGGGAAGCTGGACTCCTCTCCAACCGCCCGGAGGAAACGTGGGATGAAGTTCACTCACCCACCGCGTCCAGTCCCAAAGGACTTCACTAGGGCCCAGGAGATCCACCCTCCTCCCCCCTAGTGCGTGGCCCATGCGGATTTTTGAAGCAGGTCACTCCCCCCCACTCCTGCCTCGCTCTTCCTGAGCTTGAATGAATAAAACCTAACATATACTATGCATAACCAGAGTCTGTCCCGGCTTTGTTCACCCCTGTAGTGTATCAGGCTAATCCCTCGGTGTCATGGCCTCAGCAACCTGTGTTTCTTTGCTTCTCCTCCAGTTCTCGTCCCCCTACTTGAGGTCTGGTCCCCGGCCACGGTGAAGCTGTCACCAAATAAAGAAACTCACCCCCGAGTGAAAGAGCGGTGATCCCCGACACCCCAACTACAGATGTCCAGTGATCAAGCAACCTGCGCTGAAACTGAATCCCTGGTGAGAAAATTTGCGGCCTACCTTTCTGATGATGGCGGCCCCCGACACAAGATGGCGAAGCAGCTCTAGAAGGCGGGAATCCACAGTGAACCGCAGGAGCAGGAAGAGAGCGGTGAGCGGGAAACAGGAGCGGGCGCACGCACCTCCGCACTGGTGAGAGACGTCTTCCAAAATGGCCGCCCCCCGGATACGCATCACAGCTGTGCCCCGGAAGGAGCGGCGCCATCTTGGAGGTGGCGCGGAACCAGCTCCCACCGGCGCGACCAGATGACGTCACCAGCAAGACCAAGGACAGCCGTAAGCCCATCAAGGCGTCCAGAATGCGCCGGATGACCCGCGCAGGCCTGGATTAGTCACCTCACCGGCCCGACGCGGGCTTTTTGAATTTTGCGTCTGGGAAGAATAGAAAGACATACGGGAAGGGAATTAGTATAGCGCCGTAGCGGCAGAACCATTAAGCGAGTAAGGGCAGGGTGAGTGATAGAGAGGGAGTTAGTAAGAGGATAAAAGCAAGTAGATGAGAGGAAATAAGCCGAAGTGGAGACATTTAAGGAGACAATACTATAAGAAGGAGTAAGGAAGTAGACTTGAATTTAAAGTGGGGTAGGGATGCAGCAAGTAGTAAGGAAGTGGTAGAGGGGAGAGCAAGGAGGAGAGGAAGTAGGGAGCTAGAAAGAAAGAAGAATAAATGTGGAGAAGTGAGGAAATCAGAAAGCTATAGAAATGTGCAAGTTAGATAGTGGGAGTGGTGACTGGAAGTGGAGTGAAGGGGGACGTGAAGTAGGACTTGGTAGGTTAGGTATCAAAGGAGGTAGAGAAGTGTTAGTAGGTTGGTGAAGACAGGTTGAGTGGGAAAGGAGAAGGGAAGTAAGGAGCAGAGCGACACAAGGTTAAGATAGACAGATGAGATCGCTGGGGAAGGTTGAAATCAAAAAAATGTTTTAAAGCACTTTACTACATTTGTGAAGTAAGGCTTTAACCGAACATGAAAATCAGTATTCTGAAGGAGCAAGTCACTCGCTTTTTATAAAAAATAATTTTTTTAAAACAGGATTGAAGCAGAGGGTCTCCCCAAGCTGAACCGCATTCATTTCAACTCTGGGACCCCCCCATTTCCCATAATACTTCCCTCCAAAGGGGGTGCCAGGCTATACGATAAAGGGGGTAACCAGGCTATACAATAAAGGTTACCACTGAAACGGTGGGCCCCTGGCAGCTACACTGGCGACACACTTTATTCGAGCTTGGCTAGTCCCACGAATTCGGGTATACCCGGGTGTATTGAGGTTTGTGACTGTTTTCTGCCCGAGTACATTGAGTTATTTTCCAAGCAGGGATTGAAGCATTTTATTCCCGCTGGCTGCAATACTGCACAGTATATATATATAAACTGCATTACAATTCATGAATTTATGCCATCTGGTAGACACGCGAAGCATTGCAGCCTATTAAATCCTAATCATTATCATTTAACAGATCAGCCGCCCATCAGCCAGGCATGAACCCAGGCTGGGAAGGCAAATGCAACGGGGCTTGTCAGAGGTTAGGAGTGGCGCATTCCAGGTATCTGCCAGGTACATACCGGGTATTTACTCGAATAAAGTGTGTCGGTGCAGTACCTGGCACCATAAGCCAGGGGCCCGGCATTATAACATGTGAACGTTAAAGTGTCCCCTGCCTGTCCACTTTTCATAGAAAAATGGAAAAAATGTGTGGTGCTCTGAAAAAAACCTCAAAATATGTAGTACAAAAATTGTAACGTTCAATAAATGTATATAATGATTCCTGAAATGAAAACCCCCTGGATAATGGATAAGGGATAGCCAATCCATAGGACACAGAACAATCATGTATTAATCACTGCTCCATTGTAATCTGACTAGTGGGCTAGGGCCCCCACGAGCACTGTAGTAAGGGGCCACACAATAAAGTGTCCCAGCATATAATGTCAGAATGGAGAATGTGCTTGTGATAAAATAACTCACAGTTAGAGTTGGTAATGTCCTTTTGGCTGTGCAGGTTTCTTCTTTCACAGTAGGGGGCGTGCTTCCGTTTTTTCTGGATGATTTGACACGAAGCAAAAGGAAAAAGCAGGCACGAATACTCAGGAAAGTAAAAAAAGGTTGAATGAAATCCAGGAGAGCGTGTGCCCATAAAAAAAGACTATTTTAATGGAAACCACAAAAAAAATACAGCTACATTACGGGGTACACAGACCCCCACCAACGCAATTCGAGCCGCGTTGGTGGGGGTTTGTGTACCCCGTAATGTAGCTGTATATTTTTTGTGGTTTCCATTAAAATAGTCTTTATGGGCACACGCTCTCCTGGATTTCATTCAACCTTTTTTTACTTTCCGGAGTATTAGTGCCTGCTTTTTCCTTTTGCTTCGTTTCCACTTTTCATGTTCCCTGAGCCTAAGACTCATGAAACGTTCTATATGTAAGTTTTAGGTGAGATATTTGGGTAGAAATGCAATCATGTTGTTTGCAGGAGTTTGGGGGGGGCAAAGATATCAGTAGTCTCCTAATTCTCCCTGGCGTGCAGGCATGATTTGCCAGTACGTGGGTTGAATTACACCAGGGCTGCCCAGTGACTCCTGATTTTCAAGCCCAGATATCCCAGTCCTATTTCCCTTACAGCTATGAGTCTGCCCAAGTTATCCTATGTATTAAAGTATGTTTTATTTCATTTGTGTGTAGCGGTCATGTAAAATGGCTACAGTCATCTCTCCTGCTGACAGTAAGGCCTGGTAAGTTGTGGGCATGCCAGCAGTAATTATGGAGGTTTGCCCTCACACCCTGGTGGGGTGCCCTGTGTATGGATGGGAGTGGTCACATGCTCTGATTCCATGGTTAGTGATGTCAGAGGTGTGTCAGCTTCCAGAGTGTACATAAGGCACAGCACTGTGTCTAATAGTTAGTTCTATCTGAGTCCTGAGTTCTGTAGGAGTTCTGAATAGTCTGCGAGAGTTATGTTATAGTAGCTGAACAGGAAGACTGTGTCCAGGGACCTGGCACAGGGTAAAGACATCCCGGCTGGGATAGGGAATCCCTATTAAAGGAGAATTACACCTTTCAAAGGGAAGCACTGAGGGACAATGAGTGGCTAGAGAAACTACTGCGAGGGGCAGTTAGCCCACCTCAACCAATAAAGATGCTCTTAATCACAAACCCTCTCGTGTACATGTGTGGAGTGAATGTACAGAGAGGAGCACCACAGAGGAGTTCCTCGTCAGGACCATCCCCAAGTGACCGAAGGGACCCTGATGAGGTGGAGGCGCTGCACTGGAACTAGGTAGGACTCCGCACACTACCTCAGCTGCCTGTCTGGATGGGTCCTCCCCACACACCATCATGCGGGAGACTCAGGAGTCCTGTTGCCAACAGGTGCACCACCAGACACTATCACACTGTAATGGGGACCGGTTAGACCACAGGGGCCAATGTGAGATTGGGTGGGTCAGGCCGGGCCAGAAATACCGTTACATTTGGAGGCGAGCTGCTGAGATCAGATCTGTCAACAGGACAGGCTCTAGCTAGGCACACTGGGAAACAGGGAGAGCGTCTGCTGCCACTCTGTGCTGCGTAGGGACGGACCTAGGGGTGGTCAGGGGCTGACAGCGTATAGTCAGTTCGCAGGGACGACCTAGGGGCCTGAAAGGAGTGAGGGGTCTGGAGCCGGGCTATAGCTGACCGAGTCACTTTGAGGTAGTGCTAGTTGGTAGGACGCCAGAAGGGATAGCCTGTTAACGTGGTCAGGAATCCTGGAGAGGGTCTGCGCTAGGCTGACCAAGAGAGGTAGACGCCCCAAGTACTGCATGGCAGAGCCAGAGTACTCTAGCCCATTCCAGACACTTACCATAGGGAGCACAGACTGGGAGGAAGGAGTTACAGCAGACACTGAGAGAGTGAGCCTAGCCTGAGGTAGTGCAACATGAGTCCAGCCTAGATCAGGTACACATGTGGTGGTGCATCTGAGCAATCTTTATTGTACTGGTGTGGTGGCTGCCCCGCAGAGCGGAGCCCCATGTATGATAATTGGTACGAGAGCGTGACAATCCAAGGAATGGAGGATCCGCGTGGTGCGGAGAGCCCAAAATGGCGACCAGAGGCTGATGGGGAAGGCACCCATGGCGTGCGCCCCACTGAAGAGCAAACTGTCGCTGAGCTGTCTCTAACTAATCTGCTCTGGAGTGGAGCGAAGGCTGTGGCTGCCCCGTTTTTGTCCTGTCTGGGACACCGAGGGGCCACCCTTGAAGAGTGTGAGGACATTGTGATAACTGGGGGGGAACCCAGCGAGAAGAGCAAACAAACTGACATTTCGGGCTTAAAAGCCACCCAAAATGGCGGTTCCCGCTTGCTAGGGAGACCGCATGGGCCAGTCGCAGAGAAAATGGCTGATACAGAACTTGCAAAAAGCTGGCCGGGAATGGCACGAACAGCAGAGCCCCGCCCTGATGGGGGGTATGGCGCGAAAGCTACGACTGCGCCTTCATGGACAGTGACTCACTCGGCCCCTGTGCTGAGTCAACCGCTTAGTCTATGGGACCCTCCCCTGATTTCCACCAGGGGGAGTGACTTTCAATTATGGCCTGTGGGAATGCACCCACTGGGCCCAGGGACTGATATCCAGACGGCGCCACTACAAGAAGTAGTTCCGGCCGCGGAGGTAACGTGCAAAAAGGAGGGATATTTTGCACGAAAAGCAGCTGCCAGGAGAAGGCGGGAACTAGCCGCGGCCCAAGAATCCCACTCTGATGAGGAAATTGGCGCGAAAACGCAGACTGCGCCCACCAGGACTGAGAAAGGCGCGGCCTTAATTAAGGGGCATGCTATTCCCCTGTGGGATCCGCCCATAATTGCAACCCCTGGGGGCGGGTTCCAGCTATGCCAGCGGAAGGAGGAGCCGAAGCAGGAAGTGGCTGGCCCAGAAGCTTCTACCGGTCAGTTGCGAGGAACCACTGACCTGGAGAGACCCATACTGAAAGTGGTCCCTACCAAAAGAATGGCCTGCTCCTCCACTGTGGGAACTATGGTATCCACCCAGCCCTACTCGGTACCCGGCGGGGTACTGGTAGTCAGGGTGGCTAACACCGAGACGGTGGTCGGGCTCTGCCTACAATGCGGGCTGCCCGAAGGCATTGTTAACACGGCGGCACGCTGCCCACAATGCGAGACACTATACTTATGGCCAATGCCGACGTTCATTCCGATCCAATCTGCTGACCCCCCGGGGGATACGGCTAGGCGCTCCGCCGAGTCCCCTGGTGCACTGTGGATCAATCGTGCAAGTCCCGGAGAAAGGGGACTGGAGTCGATTAAATCGGCTGGGTCAGCAGCAACCGAGACGGTCGGGTCACTCCCCGACCGCACTGAGAAAAGACTATCGCCCCGATCGGTGACCCCTAAGTCGGGGAAGGCAGAATACTCGGATGAGGATCTCCGCGAGCTAGCGGAGGTGAAATCGAGGCCCAGGACAGAACCGGGGAGGACGACACCCCGTAGTGTGAGTAGCAGCCTGGAAAGCAGGGCGTCCCCCGCAGATCGGCGAGCCGAGAGACGGAGTCCCTCCGCCTCAGGACATGGTGGCGACGGGCGAGAGACGCCTACACCCCTGCGGAATGGTAAGAGAAAGCCACTCACTTACCTTGCTCCGGTAGACGGTGTAGCGGAAACAAGGCCGTGCCAGGCCCAAGACGCACGTGCGGAGGAGATACCACTTCCGGTGGAGACGACGGCGGAGCTTCCGGATGTCGTCATCGAGGAAGAGATCCCGCATGGGGGTCCCACCCAAGATGGCGGCGCTTCCGGTTTCGGTGAGGACATCATTTCCGGTGGCGACGGCGGAATAGACGGGAAAGATGCAGCAACGCTTCGGCGATCGGGTGAATGTCCCCGATCACCTCAAGGGCCCAAGAGCTGGATGGGAGACCCGCAGACGGATGAGGGTGAGCTATCCTCCTTGGAGCAGTCCATGGACAGCCGGGAACGGGTCGTAGTCCCGTGGCGTATCCCATCTTGCCCCTACGCCCAACCCCACGCCCTAGGTAAAACCCCTGCCCCCATCACATGTTCCCCGGGGTCCCCGCCTAGTCTGGAACTTGTGGACATACCTTTGGGGGGGGAGGAGAGACGGACTGGTGAACGACAGCGCAGTTGCACTACGGAGGGCATTTCTCGTGGAGGGGGAGAATTAGGCAAGGCCGCGGTAGGCCGGTGGTTGCCTCCTGTGACCAATAAAACAGAGGACAAGGCCCTGGGATCATCACGGTGGTCCGTACCACGGTCAGCACGGACATCGGGGGTATTCTCATGGGGGGATGCGGAAGAGAGTGACTCAGGGGATTCACATAGGTTCAAGGAACACCGTTGGTGGGCCCCCCTCTTTGAAGGTTATGCGGCCTGGATGGATCGTACGCGATTCCTTATTAGAAGGGAGGATGTAGTTGACTTTTGGTGGGCCAAGGGAGAATTCACCCCTGAACAGCGAGACAGAGAGCTGCAGGAACGGTGGTATAAGATTGAGCACAGGGAGATAGAGCCCATAGGTCCCGATACACTGTCAGACCCTGTGGATCCTGACGAACCCCTGTCATGGGTGCTACCTGGGAGGGCAGGTAGGGCTGACCTAATTAGGATCAGTAGAGCGGAACGGGCAATAATGGCTCGATACAAGTCTTCCCACGGGTTGGAGTACCCTTATGTCCCTGAACCCCTCATGGAGGAGATAGAAGAGAACAGGGAAAGGTGGCTTAGGGAAACCATCGAGATGTACCTAGTCAATAAGGGGAGTGACGTTACTGGAAGGAGGGCAGAGGACAGAATAGATCACCTGATGCGAGTGTGGAGTATAGGGAGGAATATACACAAACACAGGGTGACCTATAGGCCCGAGAGGGGACTGCCTAGGCACTATCATGTCACGGTCCTGGACATGGGTGGTAGAGAGGTTAAGAAACCTGACCCGAGCCACTATTATTAGGGGGTACTAAGGCATTTTGCGGGCTCGTGGCTGCTGGTCGGGGCGGGCTTGGCGAGATGTCACTGTGGTCATTTTTTTTTGTATAATGGACAATCTGTGAGGTTAACAATTATGTGTTATGTGTTACAGTGCTTCCTGGAAGAAGGCATTTAAATTTAGGTCCCAGCGAGGCCGATGGGATTCACCAGGGGGAGAATGTAGCGGTCATTTAAAATGGCTACAGTCATCTCTCCTGCTGACAGTAAGGCCTGGTAAGTTGTGGGCATGCCAGCAGTAATTATGGAGGTTTGCCCTCACACCCTGGTGGGGTGCCCTGTGTATGGATGGGAGTGGTCACATGCTCTGATTCCATGGTTAGTGATGTCAGAGGTGTGTCAGCTTCCAGAGTGTACATAAGGCACAGCACTGTGTCTAATAGTTAGTTCTATCTGAGTCCTGAGTTCTGTAGGAGTTCTGAATAGTCTGCGAGAGTTATGTTATAGTAGCTGAACAGGAAGACTGTGTCCAGGGACCTGGCACAGGGTAAAGACATCCCGGCTGGGATTGGGAATCCCTATTAAAGGAGAATTACACCTTTCAAAGGGAAGCACTGAGGGACAATGAGTGGCTAGAGAAACTACTGCGAGGGGCAGTTAGCCCACCTCAACCAATAAAGATGCTCTTAATCACAAACCCTCTCGTGTACATGTGTGGAGTGAATGTACAGAGAGGAGCACCACAGAGGAGTTCCTCGTCAGGACCATCCTCAAGTGACCGAAGGGACCCTGATGAGGTGGAGGCGCTGCACTGGAACTAGGTAGGACTCCGCACACTACCTCAGCTGCCTGTCTGGACGGGTCCTCCCCACACACCATCATGCGGGAGACTCAGGAGTCCTGTTGCCAACAGGTGCACCACCAGACACTATCACACTGTAATGGGGACCGGTTAGACCACAGGGGCCAATGTGAGATTGGGTGAGTCAGGCCGGGCCAGAAATACCGTTACATGTGCTTTTACTATAAATGTCTATTCAGCCAGCTCAGGCATCCATATAGGTGCCGGGAAGTCTGCATAGACATCGGAGAGGAGAAGGGATGTTGAGAGGTGTCGGGGTGTGAAGTGGCCAGGGCAGGGCTTAGTACTGGGTCCGGAGAACAGAGACCCCCTGCGGGGAGGACACTCTGATCTGCCAGACTCAGTGGAGTCTGCCCAGTAGGTGACAATGGGTTGACTAGGGGAAGCAGCAAAATGTCGGCGCGTTTTCCCATTGGTCAATCCGTATGTCCCGCCCACGGGTCATCCCAAGCCGGCTTAGCCCGTCCCCTCCTCTGGCGTCAGTCAAAGGACGAGCCCCTATTCTTATCGGTTGGCGGCAGGGTTTCCCATGCTCCAATTGGTCGCTCCTTCCTCCATGCTGAACATAGAACAGTGGAGGGTATGTAAGGAGAAAACCCCAGTCAGAGAACCAGACGATCTAGTGACTTGTGTCGATGAAGCTAGGGCGGACTTTTCAAAGTTGCTGTCACGAATACCAGAGCAACCGGCTTGGTTTTGAAGCTAGGAAAAGTCTGCCCTGCAGAGACTAAGTCAGACGTGAAGTTCAAGTTCTCATTTGGAACGTAGCGGTCGCGGCTAGGAACTGAAGCCAAAAAGAGGACCAGAAAGCCCGGGTGTATATCCCGGTCAGGTTAAGCGTACCGAAGCATTCGCCCTGCACCTAGTAGAGCCTAGATTTCACCCCCAGCAAGTGTGCTTTTAGCTGTATTTTGTGTATTCATTGTGTTGTACGCGGGTTTACCCGAATAAACTGCATTTTGTTCTTACCACCTTGTTTGCCTAGCGAATGATCCCGGTAAAAATAAGTGTCAAATCTCCTGGTCTCCCGTGAGAGACATTAGGGAAGGCCTAGTGATGTCACGGCCACGCCTCCCCGTCACGAGCGATCTAAAGTCCACAGATCGCTCAGGCGACAGGCGCGCACAACGCTATGTGCTCTGTCGCACACGCACTATATCACACAGCAGAAGCCAATGCAAATTATCGACTATGGGGACATACTGTAGTATATGGCACAGCACCCCAAACCCACCTTAGCAACCTTGATACTGCACCGACACACTTTATTCGAGCAAATACCCGGTATGTACCTGGCAGATACCTGGAATGCGCCGCTCCTCACCTCTGACAAGCCCCGTTGCGTTTGCCTTCCCAGCCTGGGTTCATGCCTGGCTGACGGGCGGCTGATCTGTTAAATGATAATGATTAGGATTTAATAGGCTGCAATGCTTCGCGTGTCTACCAGATGGCATAAATTCATGAATTGTAATGCAGTATATATATATGTACTGTGCAGTATTGCAGCCAGCGGGAATAAAATGCTTCAATCCCTGCCGGAAAATAACTCAATGCACTCGGGCAGAAAACAGTCACAAACCTCAATACACCCGGGTATACCCGAATTCGTGGGACTAGCCGAGCTCGAATAAAGTGTGTCGCCAGTGTACCCTCTACAATTCAATGTCGCTTTGTCCTCCAATGCAACGACAACACACATCACTGCGAAATGCTCAAAGAACTAGATTGGTCATCACTAGAGTCTAGGCGCAAAGTTCATCTTTCCTGTCTTGCCTTCAAATACTTTCTAGGCAAGCTACCCACCTATCTGAACAAGCTCCTCACCCCTACCACGTGTAGCACTTATCATCTGAGATCAGACTCCAACAGACTGCTCATGGTCCTAAGGTTCAACAAAGTATCCGTCCGTTCCTCCTCATAGGCCTTCATTAATACCACCGGCGGCGTGACACGCGCGCTACCTCAATGCGATGCGCTGCCCGAAACTTGCACTGCAGGCAGGAGGCATCGGGAGGCGAGGCCATGATGTCACGTGAGTGGTTCACTCTCATTGGCTGAACCGCTCACATGACGCTGCCATCGCTTCAGAAAATAAAATTCTTGGATCTGTTCGAAAATTTGCGCACTTGGTCGCCTCGTTGGTCACCCATTCTTAGTGTGCGCTCATAGGAAAACTTTTATTTGTTTTGGTGGCGCACAACGTTCTGCGCTCCGCCGCTTCGGGTATAATCACGGCCTTACCATGCACCCCAAAACTGGAACAACCTACCAGAGACTCTTACAGATGCCACCAGTCTAAGTGCTTTCAAAACTAAAGCTGTCTCACATTTTAATCTGGTCTGTAACGGTTACATGCGCCTATAATATATATATTATCTCTAACTGTGCATGCAATGTCTTGTATATAATGTATACCATGTTCACTTAATGTAACTATGGATTTGTAACCATGTATCTGTCATCATAACTCTGTGCCCAGGACATACATTGAGAGTTACCTCATTTTCAAGTATTGCTTCCTTCCTGGTAAAACATTTGACAAATAAATAAAATATCCGAGGCCTAAGGAGCGAACACATGATTAGGAAATGCAGGAGGGGGGCGCAGGACCCTCCAGGACTGAATGGGTGAAAATCCCTCAGCTGCCCCAGGGACATCAACTTTAGGATTTCCTGTACAAGTGTACAGGCATACCCCGGTTTAAGGACACTCACTTTAAGTACACTCGCGAGTAAGGACATATCACCCAATAGGCAAACGGCAGCTCGCGCATGCGCCTGTCAGCACGTCCTGAACAGCAATACCGGCTCCCTACCTGTACCAAAGCTGTGCGCAAGCGGGGAGACTATAGAGACTGCTACACATGTGTTATTTACACCAGTTATGCTCGTATATGAGGATTGCAGTACAGTACATGCATCGATAAGTGGGGAAAAGGGAGTGCTTCACTTTAAGTACATTTTCACTTTACATACATGCTCCGGTCCCATTGTGTACGTGAATGCGGGGTATGCCTGTACCACCTGATAAGATTACACAAATAATGCAATAAATTGCACCCATTTAAGAAATATAGCGCTGTGCCATTTGTTTAAATAGAGCTGCGTTAACGTTCTGCCACCGTTAACCTGCGTTAATAGATGCGACCAAATCTGTACATCATTTTCTTTTACACTACATTAAGGTGAGACTATAATTACACGTTTATAATGTGAGGTCTATGAGCTGAAAGCGCAGCTTAGTGCAGGGGTGAGCAAACCTTTTATGCCGAGCCCCCCTTTTCATCCATAAAATTTCTCGGGCCCCCCCTGCCTGACGTAATCAAAATCACATGAAAAAAAAAAAACCTTTATTAAACGGTATACAATATAAATCCAAATATGTCTATAAATACTTACATATTTCAACAGCTCGCGCTTGCAAAATTAGGCTGCGTCCACGCTGCCGCTGAGAGCGGTGACATCACCAACTCTCCAAGCCTGAGCGCAGGGTGTCCTGCATCATTTTGCAAACGTGGATCGGGGCTATTTGTGTGTGGCTGTGTGTGGCTGTGTGTGGCTGTGTGTGGCTGTGTGTGGCTGTGTGTGTGCATTGACTTCTGCTGAGTGCACTTCAAAGTCAGTTTTGTTTGTCTCCCCAAGCGCCGAGCTTGGGAGAGCGGACGTGCACAAAGGCAATACTTTTGGGGGGCATTCATCCACCTCTTTGCTACCTCCCTTCCCTCTCCCCCCTTTTTGTTTCTACCTTCCCCTCCCTGCTCTTTGGCTTGCTATCCCCATTGTCATCCACACTCCTACCTACATTATTATTATTTATTATTTTTCCGTTTTCAATGTTTTCACTTTTTTTTATTATTTCTGTACATTCATAGTGTGATTGATATAGTGGCAGCCGACCCTTTCCCTCGCAGAGGATCGCAGCGAAGCAGGTTGCCAGCGGAGGAGAGCAGGAACACAGCGCTATTGCAGGGCAGACACCGGGAGGGGCGTTTGACTTCACCGTGCTCGGGCGTGCTCCTCCCCGTACCCCCGAAGCCCCTGCGCGTGTGCGCACACACCATCACGAGGCCGCCACCTGCACTATCTTGTTCAGCCACCCGCACACATCTTCGGCTGCCCGCCCGTGCACATCTTATTGGCCGCCCATCGCGTACAGCTTTTTCGTCCTCCCGCGCAAAGCGTCTGCCGGCCCGCGCACCCAGATTTCGCCGCACGTCGCCTGCGCCCCCCTAAATCTTGCGCCTTATTGCCCCCCACCAGTTTGCGCACCACTGCAATACAACACACACTCTCTCTCTCAATCAATCACCACATACACACACACACAATCCCCCCCCCCCACACACACACACACACACACACACACACACTCCCCCCCCCCCACACACACACACACAATCCCCACACACAATCCCCACACACAATCCCCACACACACACACACACTCAATCCCCCCCCACACACACAATCCCCCCACACACAAACACACCCCCCCCACACACACAAACACACTCAATCCCCCCCCAT
Source organism: Ascaphus truei (assembly GCF_040206685.1). NCBI lineage: Eukaryota > Metazoa > Chordata > Amphibia > Anura > Ascaphidae > Ascaphus > Ascaphus truei. The sequence continues at coordinate 104,698 of NW_027456965.1, forward strand.
ACACAATCCCCCCCGCACACACTCAATCCCCCCCACACACACACACACTCAATCCCCCCCACACAAACATACACTCAATCCCCCCCCATACACACAATCCCCCCCCACACACACACACTCTCAATTCCCCCCCACACACACACACTCAATCCCCCCAATCACACTCAATCCCCCCACACACACACACACAATCCCCCCCACACACATACACACTCAATCCCCCCACACACACACACTCAATCCCCGCCCCCACACTCAATCCCCCCCACACACACTCAACCCCCCCACACACACACACACACTCAATCCCCCCCCCCCCACACACACACTCAATCCCCCCCCCACACACACACACACTCAATCCCCCCACACACACACACACACTCAATCCCCCCCCACACACACTCAACCCACCCCACACACACACTCAACCCCCCCCCCACACACACACTCAACCCCCCCCCCCACACACACACACTCAACCCCCCCCCCCACACACACACACTCAACCCCCCCCCCACACACACACTCAACCCCCCCACACACTCAATCCCCCCCACACACACTCAATCCCCCACCCACACACACACAATCCCCCCCCCACACACACACAAAATCCCCCCCACACACTCAATCTCCCCCCCCAACACACACAATCCCCCCCACACACAAACACACCCCCCCCCACACACAAACACACTCAATCCCCCCCCACACACACACTCACTCACTCAATCCCCCCCCCCCATACCTTGTGACCTTGAGCAAGTCACGTTATCTCCCTGTGCCGCAGGCACCAAATAATAGATGTATGTGTAGGGATGTGGTAGGAACCTCATATGTGTGTTCAGTTGGTGTTTTGACTGTTCAGGAGAGTCATGTGGAGGTCTGCGCTGATGCAATAGCTGTGAGTCTGTGCAGCTCAAGGCAGAGAAGCTCCGCTGAGGAACTACAACTCCCATGAGCTCCTGGGCAGTCACCTGACTTGAGGAGCCAATCGGAAGGCTAGAATTACGGGAGGAGGAAAGGGAAGCGTGGGGGAGAGGCTAGTCAGAGGGGATCTGGAAGGTAACGGAGGAGGGTGTATGCGTGCAGGGGGTCCGTGACCCGCCTGCATAGGCTAGCTTTACCCCGCAGGCCCTTAGGAGAAACCCCTGAGTCACAGTGTGCTGCTGTGCTGCAGGGACGGCCATAGTGCTAGCGATCAGTCACCTTACTGTGTACACAGTTAGGGACAAGCGTGCGGAGCAGGTTTGCTGGTGAGCTGCTTGGGACCAGACAGCTGCACTGCGGACATCCCAGACAAGCAAGGATTCGGCTGATCCTTTTCCAAGTATTACCGGTCACCGCCGTGACCGGAAGGTAGTAGATACGTCAAGTGCACCAACACCGGTCAACAGGCGCTGATCCCGCCTTAGGCGTAACTATAGGGAGACACTAGCGAGTACACACCGCTATCGTACTATTACACGGACACGGTGTGTGGGGCACGCGGTGACGGGATAGAGACACTCATAAGAGCGTGGCTGAGCCACTATTGTACAGGACAATATTCCCTAGGGGTGTGGCCGAGCCACTGATGTTAGAAGGACATTATCCGTTAGCGGTGTTAGGGTATGATAGAGTATAAGTATAGTGTTATAAGATAAGTGTATGCATATTGGGTTATTGCCACGGTTCATATAGAGTATAAGTTTATTATTGCACATAGTAAAGTTGGTTGCACGCATTGTATCGGTGTGTTTCTTGCCCAGGGGAATCTTACATGACGGTGATCCTGGGTAAGTGGAGGCGCTGCGCTAATAAGTGTTACCCCAGGCTCCCAGCTAGCGGAGGCTCAGATCTCCTGGAGCCGCAGGTGTGCGCAGTTACCCGAAGTCGCTTAGAGTGTCAGAAAAAGGGCTACATATCTCTTTTTTTATATAGCGCCATTAAATGTACATAGCGCTTCCCAGCAGTAATACATGTGACAATCATATAAATTACAAATAACAGGTCATGGGAATAAGTGCTTCAGACATAGATTGTAAGCTCTATGGGGTAGCGGCTCGCGCCTGCAAACATTCTATGTACAGCACTGCATACACTGGCGGTGGAAACATTACTACTGTTTTATATCAGACCTGACTGCTGATATAAACAGGACTTTAAAATCAGTTGCGATTCATAGAAAACCAGTGGGATCTGCCTGGCTTCTATCTAGGTGACGCTAGAGGGTGAGAGGGTGAGAGGCTGGTGTTGCTGTTTAGGGGGCGGGAGAAGAAATCATGGCGCCCTCCTCCCGTGTGAGGCAGGACAGTGATAGCCACGCGCGGACCCCCCGGTTACCTGGCTGCAGGCAGGGCTTGCGGACCCCCCGGTTACCTGGCTGCAGGCAGGGCTTGCGGACCCCCCGGTTACCTGGCTGCTGGCAGGGCTTGCGGACCCCCCCGGTTACCTGGCTGCAGGCAGGGCTTGCGGACCCCCCAAATACGTTGCTGAAGGCAGGGCTTGCGGACCCCCGGTTACCTGGCTGCTGGCAGGGCTTGCGGACCCCCCGGTTACCTGGCTGCAGGCAGGTCTTGCGGACCCCCCGATTACGTGGCTGCAGGCAGGGCTTGCTGACCCCCCGGTTACCTGGCTGCAGGCAGGGCTTGCGGACCCCCCAGTTACGTGGCTGCAGGCAGGGCTTGTGGACCCCCCGGTTACCTGGCTGCAGGCAGGGCTTGCGGACCCCCCGGTTACCTGGCTGCAGGCAGGGCTTGCGGACCCCCGGTTACCTGGCTGCAGGCAGGGCTTGCGGACCCCCCCCGGTTACCTGGCTGCAGGCAGGGCTTGCTGACCCCCCCGGTTACCTGGCTGCAGGCAGGGCTTGCGGACCCCCCCGGTTACCTGGCTGCAGGCAGGGCTTGCGGACCCCCGGTTACCTGGCTGCAGGCAGGGCTTGCGGACCCCCCCCGGTTACCTGGCTGCAGGCAGGGCTTGCTGACCCCCCCGGTTACCTGGCTGCAGGCAGGGCTTGCTGACCCCCCGGTTACCTGGCTGCAGGCAGGGCTTGCGGACCCCCCGGTTACCGGGCTGCAGGCAGGGCTTGCGGACCCCTCGGTTACCGGGCTGCAGGCAGGGCTTGCGGACCCCCTGGTTACCTGGCTGCAGGCAGGGCTTGCGGACCCCCCCGGTTACCTGGCTGCAGGCAGGGCGTGCGGACCCCCCGGTTACCTGGCTGCAGGCAGGGCTTGCTGACCCCCCCGGTTACCTGGCTGCAGGCAGGGCGTGCGGACCCCCCGGTTACCTGGCTGCAGGCAGGGCTTGCCCTTGGGCACCCGGTCGGCCCCGCACACGGTGAAGGTGTGAGTGTCGTCGCTCAGCCGCACGGTGACGCCGCGCTCGGGCCGTACGTGCAGCACCCGGCCCTGCATCCACACCAGGCCCACCTCCAGCCCGCCGGCTCCTTTCTCCAGCCAGAAGGAACCGGGCCGCCGCCGCACGCATTCCCTCAGCCGCCCCGCTAACATCTTCACCGGCGGGGAGGTAACCTGGAAGCCGGGCCGCGCTGCAGGCCGATCTCCGGCGGCCGCCATGGTCGCCATGGAGACAGCAAAACTGGCGCCTTTTCTGACATTGACAGGGGACCAATCGCGGCTCCTGTACGAGAGCAGCAACCAATCATAGGACAGGGGGGCTGGGCTGGTGACCCTGCATTAACCCCTTCCAGGCTGTTAGTGTGACAACCCTCTATAAAGACGTGTCTCTGTGTAATAAACCAATGTCAGAACAATACATGGCGCGCCTGTGTTTGTGTTTATTAAGCAGCAGTGTCACATATTCCAACATCTTTTTATAAATGTCAGGGGTCAAGTCTGCACTATGTCTGCCCACCATACAGGGGAAAGTGGTTCTTGGGTGAGCCATACTCCAGCTAACAGTAAACAATAATAATAATGACAACAACAAATATAATAAAGTTAATCTTATATACTATATTAGTGAAAGCACTGTATGTTTGCCTGCCTGGATGTCCGGTGTCCCTAGGGGAAATCTCATTGGTCCCTTGGGTCGCCCGCCCCCGCACACCTCTCATTGGCCTGAGGCGGAGTGACGGCCCACACACACACACACACACAACACAGCAGCTCTATACACACACACACACACACACAACACAGCAGCTCTATACACACACACACACACACACAACACAGCAGCTCTATACACACACACACACAACACAGCAGCTCTATACACACACACACACACAACACAGCAGCTCTATACACACACACACACACAACACAGCAGCTCTATACACACACACACACACAACACAGCAGCTCTATACACACACACACACACACACACAACACAGCAGCTCTATACACACACACACACACACAACACAGCAGCTCTATACACACACACACACACAACACAGCAGCTCTATACACACACACACACACACACAACACAGCAGCTCTATACACACACACAACACAGCAGCTCTATACACACACACACACACACAACACAGCAGCTCTATACACACACAAACACACAACACAGCAGCTCTATACACACACACACACACACAACACAGCAGCTCTATACACACACACACACCCTCTGTCCGCCCCCCTCCCCCCCCCCTCACGTGCGCCATCCTGCACTGGCTCCGGACGGGAAGCGCGGCCCTCCTACCCCAGCCGCTCCCTTACCTCCCCGGCGCTACCACCCGCTCAGGTAAGTCACTGTGCGTCCCGCCTCAGCCTCAGGCCCACTGCGCGTTCTGCCTCAGCCTCAGGCCCACTGCGCGTCCCGCCTCAGCCTCAGGCCCACTGCGCGTCCCGCCTCAGCCTCAGGCCCACTGCGCGTCCCGCCTCAGCCTCAGGCCCACTGCGCGTCCCGCCTCAGCCTCAGGCCCACACAGGGCGCTTCCTACCGCCGCTCAGCCAGACGCCACATCGAGCGGGCGCCGGGGGGGGGGGGAGCGTGAGTCTTAGGCCCACACAGGGCGCTTCCTGCAGCCGCCTGCACGCCTCACTCAGCAGGACGGCACATCGGGGGACCAAGCGGCCGCCGGGGGGGGGGAGCGCGAGTCACAGGGAACGGGGGGGGGGGGGAGTCACGGGGAACGGGGGGGGGGGGGAAATGCCCATACATAAATTATGACAATACATATGCCCACCGCTCTCCACCCCCCCCACTCCCCTTTCCCCCCCCCCACTCCCCTTCCCCCCCCCCCCGCTCCCCTTTCTCCCCCCCGCTCCCCTTTCTCCCCCCCCCGCTCCCCTTTCTCCCCCCCCCCGCTCCCCTTTCTCCCCCCCCCCGCTCCCCTTTCTCCCCCCCGCTCCCCTTTCTCCCCCCCCGCTCCCCTTTCTCCCCCCCCGCTCCCCTTTCTCCCCCCCCGCTCCCCTTTCTCCCCCCCGCTCCCCTTTCTCCCCCCCCGCTCCCCTTTCTCCCCCCCCGCTCCCCTTTCTCCCCCCCCGCTCCCCTTTCTCCCCCCCGCTCCCCTTTCTCCCCCCCCGCTCCCCTTTCTCCCCCCCCGCTCCCCTTTCTCCCCCCCCGCTCCCCTTTCTCCCCCCCCCCTCTCCTTTCTCCCCCCCCGCTCCCCTTTCTCCCCCCCCCGCTCCCCTTTCTCCCCCCCCGCTCCCCTTTCTCCCCCCCCCCGCTCCCCTTTCTCCCCCCCCCCGCTCCCCTTTCTCCCCCCCCCCGCTCCCCTTTCTCCCCCCCTCGCTCCCCTTTCTCCCCCCCCCCGCTCCCCTTTCTCCCCCCCCCCCCGAAACCTTTACAACAAATACTCACCTATTGTTCCACGAGTTATAAATAATACTACCTATTACGCATTTACATCCCGGGCAACGCCGGGTCTCTCAGCTAGTAAATAATAATAATGAAAGATGAATAAATAAATCCTAATGAAAAAGAAATAAGTAGCACCAAACATAATGACAATATTTGTTTGATGTTAACATTTAATAATATGTAACGTATAAAGCACCAAACCCCTACTCTCCACCAGAAGTACAAGGCTAATTTCATTTAAAATAGATTTGAAGCAAAAGGTGACACTGTGCTCATTTGCATGTCATTTCCCAGAGTCCCTGGCTGCAGTGGAAGCTGTATGGGATAATGGTGAAAAGCAGGGTTGCAGACCTGTCTGAGACATGTGAATGTGCTCACAAGGGAGATTGTTATTTCTCTTTAGTTCATAGTCATTTTTAGAGCAAAGATCAGCAACATTTTGCCTAAGACGACATTGTTTAGGATATTTACTAAATTGTACTAGGCCAGCAAGGCACTTTACAATGCTGTACAGTAACTAAGGCCCGGGCCATAGAGGGGTGGGGAGAGCGGATGCGAGCTAACGCTGAGGCTCTCCTGCTTAAGTCAGCCCGATTCCACGGAGCCAGCGTGCGCGAAGGGAGCCGGGGGGAGGTGGTTGGAGGCGGGGCAGTGACGTCGCTGGGCCAATCGCCCGCGATGCACTGACGTCAATGTCACGGCGCCGTGACGTTGACGCTGCTTAAGGCTGATTGGATGTTTTCAGCCGACAGCGCGCTGAAAAACAGCTTGGCGCTCGGCTGAAAACTCCAAAGCCTGAGCACGCCCGCGGACGCTCGCATGAGCCCCCTCTCAAGGCATCCTCATTGAGGATGCAGGGGCTCAGCGCGGAGCGTCCGCACGCCTCAGCGCTGCTTGTCCTTCTATGGACGCAGCCTTAGACTCCTTACAGACTATTCACTTGAGTGGACCATAAAGTGTCTTATAGAGGGAACTCTAAGGTGTCTTAAGATGCATTAAGATATATTATGTATGGAAATCTTTATTTATATAGCGCTTTATAAGAGAGGCAATACAGTACAGGGAATTATAGTACAATAAGTGCAACAAACAAAATCAGACAATAGGAAAGGAAATCCCTGGCCTGCAGAGCTTACAGTCTTAATGCTAGATCCATGGAACTCTGTTGTGTTTACGCTAATAACGGGACATTCCTGAAATTGGTACCTGACCCTGTGTGGAAGGCAGAGACACAGGGGCAGTGCCTGCCAATATCATAAAGAGCAGTGCACTTCCTATTTAGTAGAAGTGTGTGTCAGAGTTAAGAGTTCAGTCCAGAGTTAGAGTCTGCTGAGTCTGTCACCTGGCTGGCCCAGGGTGACAGAGAGAGCCTATATCAATTGGCCGTTGGAGAAGGGGAGCCATCAGCCTCTGAGTAGAGCTGATGCAACCTTACTTAGGGAGGTGGACCAATTCCTCTCACCCTGTTTAGGGGGCGAGGGAAGAGCTAGCCCCACCCTGGGTGCCCTTGACCTGGGGTGGTGGCAGGGACACAGAGACCATCCTGAGGGAGAGCAGTCCTGTGTGGAGGAAGACACCCTGTACCTGATTGACAGTCTTGTTGCTGCTATTCTGCTGCTGTGAATAAAGAGCTGCGGCTGCTTTTAAAGATATACAGTGTGAGACTGGAATCTCTCATCCCCGGGGGGGGGGGACGACTCTCTGGAAGGATTCCACCCGTATTCCTGGGGCTCAGAGATGGAGGTGCTGCACCATTAAATGAGACGAAGGCATTCACCCCAGAAACCTGATCCTATCATCCCCCATACCATCGCGGGAGACTCAGGCCCCCCTGTTGCCAGCAGGTATGCACCACACTCAGACACGTAGCCAGGCCCTAGTACAGAGGAGGGGGCCCGATCTGCGATTGGCCCAGGGAAGGGGGGCTACATTGGGAATGGCTGTTACTTTTCTTCATATTAATGGGTATCCTCAAAGCTAATGATATGCCAAAATGACGTCCATTAGCAAAACTACAATTGTTTCTTCACTTTTTCTGCTTGATGAATAGGGTGACCAGATTTCGAAAATGAAAAACCGGGACACCTTAAAAAATAATTTATTAAACAAATTACATCACGTGACACCTCCTGTTGCCATGACAATAAGACACTCTGATGCCCCTGCAGTGTTAGTGTGTATAGAGGTGGGGGCTTTGCTTGGGCCCTTCAACTCTTACAGCCAGGACATTATTGGCCAGGAATGCCCAGTTCGGAGGGGATTACTACTTCAAAATGTATTTGATTCGTAACAACATCAAAAAACTGTAATACCAATAACTAACAACCACAGACAATGGTAATCTAAACCATCAAATAAAATGTCTACGGCCCTTGTTCAAGCATGTTTGCGGTACTTACCAGATAAATCAGTGCCTGCAATCCACGACTGTATCCGCCTCTCCGAGCGTCTGTAAGCAATCCAGCGTTCCTGGTGTGTGGCTGAAGAGGTGAGGGACTCCCTCCTCTCAAACGGAAAAGAAGAGCAAAAAATAGAGTTGGAACATACCTATCATACAGGGATGAGAGAGAGAGACAGAGAATGAGAGAGAGACAGAGAATGAGAGAGAGACAGAGAATGAGAGAGAGAGACAGAGAATGAGAGAGAGAGACAGAGAATGAGAGAGAGAGACAGAGAATGAGAGAGAGAGACAGAGAATGAGAGAGAGAGACAGAGAATGAGAGAGAGAGACAGAGAATGAGAGAGACACAGAGAATGAGAGAGACAGAGAATGAGAGAGAGAGACAGAGAATGAGAGAGAGAGACAGAGAATGAGAGAGAGAGACAGAGAATGAGAGAGAGAGACAGAGAATGAGAGAGAGAGACAGAGAATGAGAGAGAGAGACAGAGAATGAGAGAGACAGAGAATGAGAGAGAGACAGAGAATGAGAGAGAGACAGAGAATGAGAGAGAGACAGAGAATGAGACAGAGACAGAGAATGAGAGAGAGACAAAAGTAATGTACTGTATAACCATTAAACCGTACCCCTAGTATTCGTGTAATCATTGTCCACACCCCCTATTACTCACGCTTTGGCAATACTGAAATGTTCTTTTGTCATGCCAACAAAGCTGATTTTGATTGAGAGACACAGAGAGACACAGAGACACAGAGAGAGACAGAGACACAGTGGCCTATTCAGTAAGCGTCGATAAGGCTGCGTCTATAGCAGGCCTGCACAACATAACGGCCGCGGGCCGCATGCGGCCCGCCCGGCCTCTCTGTGCGGCCGCCCGGCCTCTCTATGCGGCCCGCCGGCCTCTCTGTGCGGCCCGCCCGGCCTCTCTGTGCGGCCCGCCGGCCTCTCTGTGCGGCCCGCCCGGCCTCTCTGTGCGGCCCGCCCGGCCTCTCTGTGCGGCCCGCCCGGCCTCTCTGTGCGGCCCGCCCGGCCTCTCTGTGCGGCCCGCCCCGCCTCTCTGTGCGGCCCGCCCCGCCTCTCTGTGCGGCCCGCCCCGCCTCTCTGTGCGGCCCGCCCGGCCTCTCTGTGCGGCCCGCCCCGCCTCTCTGTGCGGCCCGCCCCGCCTCTCTGTGCGGCCCGCCCCGCCTCTCTGTGCGGCCCCCTCTGTACGGCCCGCCCGGCCTCTCTGTGCGGCCCGCCCAGCCTCTCTGTGCGGCCCGCAATGAGATTAAAAAAAAAAAACCTTCAAAAAAAAAAAATGGCAGCGATTCCCCGCGGTCCCGGGGTGATGTGAGGTGCATTGAGGTGAGGTGCATTGAGGTGAGGTGCAGGGGAGGTGAGGTGTAGGGGGTGAGGTGCAGGGGTGATTGGAGGTGCAGGGGGGGGTGATTGGAGGTGCAGGGGGGGTGATTGGAGGTGCAGGGGGGGTGATTGGAGGTGCAGAGGGGGGTGATTGGAGGTGCAGGGGGGGTGATTGGAGGTGCAGCGGGGGGGGTGATTGGAGGTGCAGGTGGGGGTGATTGGAGGTGCAGGGGGGATCATTGGAGGTGCAGGGGGGATCATTGGAGGTTCAGGGGGGGTGATTGGAGGTTCAGGGGGGGTGGTTGGAGGTGCAGGGGGGTGATTGAGGTGCAGGGGGGGTGATTGGAGGTGTGGGGGTCATTGGAGGTGTGGGGGTCATTGGAGGTGCGGGGGGTTATTGGAGGTGCAGGGGGGGTTATTGGAGGTGCAGGGGGGGTCATTGGAGGTGCAGGGGGGGTCTTTGGAGGTGCAGGGGAGGGTTGTTGGATGTGCAGGGGGGGTTATTGGAGGTGCAGGGGAGGGTTGTTGGAGGTGTAGGGGGGGTGATTGGAGGTGCAGGGGGGGTGATTGGAGGTACAGGGGGGAGAGTGATGTGAGTTGCAGGGGGGGAGAGTGATGTGAGTTGCAGGGGGGGAGAGTGATGTGAGGTGCAGGGGGGGAGAGTGGTGTGAGGTTCAGGGGGGGGAGTGATGTGAGGTTCAGGGGGGGGAGTGATGTGAGGTGCAGGGGGGAAGAGTGATGTGAGGTGCAGGGGGGGAGAGTGATGTGAGGTGCAGCGGGGGAGAGTGATGTGAGGTGCAGGGGGGGAGAGTGATGGGAGGTGCAGGGGGGAGAGATGGGAGGTGCAGGGGGGGAGAGTGGTGTGAGGTGCAGGGGGGGAGAGTGATGTGAGGTGCAGGGGGGGAGAGTGATGTGAGGTGCAGGGGGGTAGAAGGATGTGAGGTGCAGGGGGCGTGGGATGTGTGTGGTGTGCAGTGGGGTATTGTGTGTTTGTGGAGAGGGAGTATTATGTGTGGGTGAGGGGGAGAGATGGGGGTATGAGAGATTGATGGGGAGTATCGCAAAGGTTGATAGTGAGGGGTTCTGGGGGAGATATGAGGATGATGATGAGAGGTGCTGGAGGAGAGATGATGATGATGATTTTACCCGTGCGGCCCAAATTTTTTTTCCTTGGAGCATTTTGGCCCTTCTCGCTTTACGAGTTGTGCAGGCCTGGTCTATAGTATTTCAGAAGGAGGGAAGGCGCACACACGCTGCAATACACTTGCTGAAGCCTGAGCTTTTTAATGGCTTTGCAGGGTATGCAGCGGGCGCGATTTGGGGGCGTGGCAATGAATATTTGGAGGCGTGGCAATAACGTTCCGGCGCGGACGTCACTTCCCTACCTCACATCCCGATCCACCGGCATTTTTTCAGATGCAGAATCTGAAGCACTGTGCAGACAAGAAGAAAAATGCACACAATGCGCACCAGAGATTAAAATATAGTAAATTATTTATTAATAAAACAAGAAATAACCGAGGGGATCCAACCCACCTCAGTACATATGCGTCACAGATCCGGGTTCGGTTACAATGAACACAAACCACATGAATAATCAAATATAACTAAATGAAACTAAATCTATAAACAACATGACAAACGGTATATAAAATAATAAAAAGGAAGACAGTGTTCAATAAAACGGGATAAAGGAATCCTGGATTGGCTAAAAATATAGCTAAACAGCTGCCTGAGGCTGACAGGGGGAGACGGAGATTTACACTGAAGCCCAGAGCGGGTTCCGCAGCGAACGTATTGGGATCCGGACCGCGCCACCGCAGAGATGTTACCACCGCCCGAGCTCCCTGCAAACGCCATCTCGGCCTGTCCAGAATACGCGCAGAGTGACCTGTCGTGACACGTCGGTTTATGTGTCTTTTTCAGTACAAAAACTTGTGATCAAACTTACCAGAGTGCTGTCTCCTGATCTCGTGCTTCAAACGGAATCGTGTGGTTTATTATTGCTTATGGGACAAGCACCCAATTTTTTCTACATGCAACTGAGTGCCGGCTGCTTCTGTGGTATATATATATATATAATTATATATATGCCAGGCCAGGACGCAAGATGCAAAACTGCGCAATACTCTACACAGCGGACACAATACAAATACCACACAGGAATCGGGAATACAAAATCAGAGGAAGGTTCACCTGTTCCTCCAGCAATGTCGTGTTCCTCATCATGTGCATGAAATGTCCAGGGGGCTGCTACTACATAGGTGAGACGGGGCAGGGGCTAAACAAGAGAATGAACCTGCATCGCACAGCATCACACGCGGAACAAGAGACAGTCCTGTCGGCGAACATTTCTCTGACTCTGTCCATAAGATGGACGATCTGGGGGTTGCCATACTCAAAGTTAATCTTAAAACACCGAAATAGAGATGGTTGCACGAATAGAAATATATGCAACTGTTCGGGACACTTAGCGGTGGCCTAAACAGAGATCGAAATTTTATGAGTCATTACTGACACAAGTGAACTCTCTTCCCATGAGCGCTAAAGGCCATGTCTGTACATACTGTGCTATATGTATGCACACACAGCTGTCTCTTACACATACAAATACTCCTTGTTTTTCCATCCCTATACACCAATAGGGACCACATAGTATCTACACACACTTTTAGTTTTGCTACAATCTCTCACATTTCCACACCTACCCACACAATTTATATTAACTCCCACTCCACACACACACCTTTTGTAAAGCACTGTATAAACTGTGGGCTCTCCATTCATTTATATTCACACAGATACACACACACACACACACACACTCTTACATCACTAACTTTCAGGAACCATTTAACACCTCTAGCCATAAATCACATTCACACAAGGGGGGGGGGGGAGAAGGGACAAGCACAGATAACATTCCAAGAGACACTGTTTTTAAGTATACCCTTTGCTTGCTTCATTCATTGTAACACCGCCAGAAGAAGAGATCAGCGTATCTCGAAAGCTCGCACAAATAAAAGCATTTCGTTAGCCACAGAACGGTATAGTCTATTTATTTTTTGATTTATATATATATATATATATATATGTGACACAAAGTATACCGCATCAACACAGTGCGTCACTGTTGCCCAGAAACTGTCTTGATTTATAATATAATAACAATGGACAGTGGTGCTAAAGGATAATGGATATGTATTACAACGAAAAAAGCATCCTTATGAAGAAGCACACGGGCATGCCAAGAAAGTGATAACAATACAAATGTATTACTGTGGGTTAAAAACAAGGGAAGAAAAATTGATAAAAGAGGAGGGGGACTCACATCTACCAAACATGTATTCCGTGAGGCAAAGAACACCAAAAGTAATCACCAGCACAAGCAGCTCTGATCCAAGCATGCACATATACCTCTACACACAAGCAGCTCTGATCCAAGCATGCACATATACCTCTACACACACTGCAGCTCTGATCCACGCATGCACATATACCTCTCCACACAAGCAGCTCTGATCCAATCATGCACATATACCTCTACACACAAGCAGCTCTGATCCAAGCATGCACATATACCTCTCCACACAAGCAGCTCTGATCCAAGCATGCACATATACCTCTCCACACAAGCAGCTCTGATCCAAGCATGCACATATACCTCTACACACAGGCAGCTCTGATCCAAGCATGCACATATACCTCTACACACAAGCAGCTCTGATCCAAGCATGCACATATACCTCTACACACACTCCAGCTCTGATCCAAGCATGCGCATATACCTCTCCACACAAGCAGCTCTGATCCAATCATGCACATATACCTCTACACACAAGCAGCTCTGATCCAAGCATGCGCATATACCTCTACACACAAGCAGCTCTGATCCAATCATGCACATATACCTCTCCACACAAGCAGCTCTGATCCAAGCATGCGCATATACCTCTACACACAAGCAGCTCTGATCCAAGCATGCACATATACCTCTACACACAAGCAGCTCTGATCCAAGCATGCACATATACCTCTACACACAAGCAGCTCTGATCCAAGCATGCACATATACCTCTACACACAAGCAGCTCTGATCCAAGCATGCACATATACCTCTACACACACAAGCAGCTCTGATCCAAGCATGCACATATACCTCTACACACAAGCAGCTCTGATCCAAGCATGCACATATACCTCTACACACAAGCAGCTCTGATCCAATCATGCACATATACCTCTACACACAAGCAGCTCTGATCCAAGCATGCACATATACCTCTACACACAAGCAGCTCTGATCCAAGCATGCACATATACCTCTACACACAAGCAGCTCTGATCCAAGCATGCACATATACCTCTCCACACAAGCAGCTCTGATCCAAGCATGCACATATACCTCTACACACAAGCAGCTCTGATCCAAGCATGCACATATACCTCTACACACAAGCAGCTCTGATCCAATCATGCACATATACCTCTACACACAAGCAGCTCTGATCCAAGCATGCACATATACCTCTACACACAAGCAGCTCTGATCCAAGCATGCTCATATACCTCTCCACACAAGCAGCTCTGATCCAAGCATGCACATATACCTCTACACACACTGCAGATTTGTGCACATAACGTAAGGAGATAGCTGTTGTTGTAAAATAGTTATTGCAGAAATGGAGGCAATAAATGCTCGAGTATTAAAGATGTAAATACATCACCATTAAAGCGTAGGTGTGAAAGGCCAATTTACAGATAGCCAAGGCCTCCTGTCATGGAAAAGGGTAGGGGTCCCACTCCACAGACTCTCACTCCAACGCGTTCCGACTAAAACGGTCTTCAGAGAGAAGAAGATTATATATATATATATATATATATATATATATATATATATATTTTTTGCATGTCATTTCCCAGAATCCCTTGCTGCAGTGGAAGTGCTGTATGCTGGTGATAATGGGGAAAGGAGGGGTTGCAGACCTGCCTAAGACATGCAGATGAGCATACAGTTGTATTTGCATATTTGCTTTCCTGTGGAGGGTTTTTGTCACTTTTTTTACTCACCATAACTTAACTCAGTATTATGGTATAGCCTATCCCATAGCCTCTTTGCATACCCAGTTAAATCAACCCCACACTGATGAGACCCATTAAGGTCGAAACAGCTGTCTGTGGGTGGTTTTCTGGGTATGCACCTTAACCCTGGCTGTGCTCAAAGCTGTGACCATGCAGCAAGCTTAAGCCTATAGGGAACCATGTTAAAAATGGTTTTTGAGGCAAAAAGTGACACTGTGTGCTCATTTGCATGTCATTTCCCAGAATCCCTTGCTACAGTGGAAGTGCTGTATGCTGGGTGATAATGGGGAAAGGCGGGGTTGCAGACCTGCCTAAGACATGCAGATGAGCATACAGTTGTATTTGTATATATATATATATATATATATATATATATATATATATATATATATATATATATATATATATATATAAAATCAAAAAATAAATAGATGATATTATTTTTTTATTATTTTATGATTATTGAAGCTCGGCTAACACGGTACTTATACCTCTACACATATACCTTGAGTGCTGTTTTTTGTCTCCTTGGTGGGACACCTGGTTTCATATATATATATATATATATATATATATATATATATATATATATATATATATATATATATTGTGTGTAAATATATGTATGTGTGTGTAAATATATATATATGTGTGTATGTATATATATATACATATATATATATATATATATATATATATATATATATATATATGTATATGTGTTCGTGTGTGTGTGTCATACAAGAATCTATTATTATCTAAAATCAGTAACATATGTGATCTATTATGCCATTACCAATTGGACTGTAGGACTATAAAACCATTACGACTGAGTTGTAGCATTATCCTCTGATGAAATCAGCCGTGTGCTGAAGAAACACGTAGGTACATTCTTCTCGTTGCTATTGCCACACTATCCGTCTTGACGCCGGAAGGGAAGTTGGTACGCGAACAAGGCGAGACACCGGAATTACAGAGTGGAATCACAACTGCATACTACAGATTGCCGGAGGACCACACTGCAAGGGGCGCAGCCTATCGAGTTTCCCGGTCATCGTCCAAAGTCTGGAGCTGCGGATTGACCACCGGATTGACCACCGGATTACCACGGAGCACGAGCCTGTCTCATACAACGCTTTTACCAAACGGATGTTTGTGAGTTTGTTATTTTTATCTTGTCCAGGAAATGAAATTGTTAAACCGAATTTACACATGGAGCGGGCGCTTTCTCTTCTTTTTTTTTGTTTAGGTATCTATCGAGGAGGTGGTTGTTTCCCCGAAGAGAGCTGCCAGGACTCCAGAGGATGCCCGAATTGGATCCTTTTATGATTGAGTTATAACATAGCTATTAGAGCTAAGTTTCTGGACTGTTATTGTGTTTAGGCATAGTGTTTATTATTATTTTATTACAGCTACTTTTTAGTTATTAATTCTGGCCACTAATTCTCACTGCCACTATAATCTTTCTCTAGCCACAACCAAATTGCTATATCAGCTATATTATTTATTGGTTATACCAGGGGAGCTCGCGCCCCCACCCCCTCCTTTACCTTGATGCGGCGTCACGTGACCGGCAGCGGCATTTGACGAGGGTGACGTCACATGACCCCGCGGCGTAATTTAACACCGCGTTGCCATGGACACGAGTGACGCCGGCAGAGTCAAGGTAAGTAATAGCATTGCAGAGGCCTCACGCGATCCCCCGGCATTTAATTTTAATGCCTCGAGGAAGTGCGCGGGGCCTCTGCAACCGCCCGTGCGCCTCCCCCCCCCCCCCCCCCCCGAAAAATCTCCCGCCCTCCACTTTGCGCACCTCTGGGTTATACCATATATATACACACGCACACACATATATACACACACACACACATACATATACACACACGTGTATGTGTGTATAAAACAGACAATATATATACATATAGTATGATATATATATATAAACATACTATATGTGTATGTATGTATATGTGTATATATATATATATATTGCACGCGCACACACACATATAACGTTTTATCCAACTTTTTCATTTATCATTTGTAGAGAAAATGAACAATGTCGCCAAAAGCGCTATTTTTCAAAATGTAGCATCTCTACTAATTAGTGTAAAATGATACTTCATATAAAGCAGGTTATGGGACCCAGTATAAAATGACCTTCATGTCTCTTATCACATCCCAGTATATGGATATCTTCTATTATCACAAGCTGCTAACATGTGACAGGGCTCAGGGTCTGAGCCCAGAATGTGACATATTGAACATTCTCATTCTAAATTTCAAAAAATATTGTGTTGATTTCTGACCTGACTGCCGTGGTTACAGCTCAACCACTCTGTTCTACTGCATGTCACCACTTTCTGCCACAACCAGCTGACGGTGGATCTGCAAGGAGTTCAACGCTCATTGGCATCACATCTGTGGCTTGGTTGACGTATCATTTCTCCAGCTTTTTATTGTATTGTTTTTAAATAGATTATATTTATTTAGTTGAATAGATTATATTTCTTAGTACAATAGATTCTATTTATTAGTTTAATAGATATTTATTTAGTTTGATACATTATATTTCTTAGTTTAATAGATCATATTTGTTAGTTAAATAGATTATATTAACTAGTATTTAAGTCTCCCCCTCAGAGCCCCATTAGATAAATATTTTAGGACCCTTGTGCATATTTCACATCTTTTCGGAGTCGCTTATTTTTTAGACCCTCGGAGCCGAAACCTAAAGGGGTCAGCTAAGAAAGTTCGGATCAAGAGGAGCCACACAGCTTAAAGACAGAACATTTCCAAGGGAGATGGAGACAATTTGGGTAAGATCTGATTAAAGGACAACCTTTGGGGAAGGAAAGGGTGATGGGGGAGTGTAAGAGGGGGGTGAGAGAGCAAGGTGGTGTGTCAGATTGGGGCAGAGCAAGAGAACGCAAAAATGATGGGGATTTGCTGCATACCAAAAAAAACAATTAGTGATACTTTTACCAGTGCCCCTTAGTCTCAGGGAAGACCGGCATTTCGTCCAATGTATACAATAAGATTGATGGAAAAGGGCACACAGATTTGAATAAAAAAAGATAATTTATTGTGCCACAGACTACAATGTTTTGGCTGCTGGCCTTTCTTTGCTGGATTTAGTGGGTTTAGCCACTTTACCTGAAAAAGACCAGCAGGCCGAAATGTTGTAGTCTATGGCAGTGCAAGAGAAAACAGGTTGGGGGGGGGGTGGGTTCTCGCAAGGTCGCCGACCCATGGGTGAGGGTCCCCGGTGGAAACTAGTCCTGGACCCCGGGAAAGCTGTCTGTGGCCCATACAAGCTGAGTAACATGTAGAAAGGACACATGTATGTTCAGAATGAGTTAGCATGGTATTTTGAGAGGCATCATAGCAGGTCAGTGCAAGTCAGGGCAGAGCACTGCAAGGTCAGTCAATATGAGTATGAGGAAGGGTCCGATGGAGGAGTTGGAGGGTCCCAGAATATCTCTTAAAGCAGGGGTGTGCAAATCGAGGGGCGCGACATTTTCTTGGGAGGAGGGGCTCGGCGCTTACAGTGGCCCCTCGCTCTTCCCCACAGCATTTAAATTAAATGCCGGAAATCGCGCGCAAGTCCTCTGTAAGTTCCCTTTCCTTGTCTCCGGCGGCTTCTGGCGACAGCAACGTGGCGTCACATGATGTGGCATTGCCATAGCAACGTGATATCACATGACGTCGTTACATCAGAACGTCGGAGACAAGGTGGGGAGGGGGGAGGGGGGAGCAGGGAAAAAGGTTGCGCAACCCTGTCTTAAAGCATTGTCTTGCATACAGATCAGAGGCCAAGAATGGATATGGATATCCGATGTGAAGCCGGAAATAAGACAGAAAAGACCGTTTCGGGAGAAGAAGGTGAGTGATGAAATAGCCGTCACTGTGTAACTCTTCCAATTACCTGCAACTTCATGCAGAGAAATAGCAACGCTTGTTTTTAACGTGTTAAGCGCCTAATGGGGAATTCAACTGCTGAGAGGTTAAGGGAGTTACTCACCAAACTCAGCGACGTTTCTGTGTCTCTGTGATAACTCCCCTAGGACATGCCTGAAAACCAGAGGTTACGGTTACTCAATGTATTTTTGATAAATAGAAACATGACCTTCTGGGGAGGGGTATATAATGGGTACTGGGCCTGGTGAGGTGGGTATATAATGGGTACTGGGCCTGGTGAGGTGGGTATAACGGGTACTGGGCCTGGTGAGGTGGGTATAACAGGTACTGGGCCTGGGGAGGGGTGTATAACAGGGTACTGGGCCTTGGGAGGGGTGTATAACAGGGTACTGGGCCTGGGGAGGGGTGTATAACAGGGTACTGGGCCTGGGGAGGGGCGTATAACAGGGTACTGGGCCTTGGGAGGGGTGTATAACAGGGTACTGGGCCTTGGGAGGGTTGTATAACTGGGTACTGGGCCTGGGGAGGTGGGTATAACGGGTATTTGCCCTGTGGAGGGCGGTATAACGTGGTATTGCGGAGGGGGTATAAGTGGCACAGGAGCTCTTGCGATACAGAGTATCACTGTCCCTGGTTACAAACACTTCATGTCTCCTGCAGGTCAGGACACGCACGAAGGTGGTGCCCTTTGTGCCACCAGACGACGAGGCGGGCTACGAGGCGGACGACGAGGCATACGAAAAAGCGGGCGTCAAGTGGAACAATGAGGTGGGCTACAAGGCGGCCGAGGAGGCAGACGTGGTGTACGATGACCAAGGAGCATACGACAGGTGTGGCCGGATCTGCTGCTTCACCTTTTTTAGGCGGAGGAGAAGACCCCAGGAGCAGGTAGGAGAATACGAGAGGTGCGGACAGATCTGCTGCTTCACCTTTTTTAGGCGGAGAAGAAGCCGGGAGCAGGTAGCAGAGGAGCCAGGGCGTAGATACAGGGGTATTCTAGGGGCCCTGAGAAGTTGGTTTGACCGCAGGAGAGGCAGATAAGATCAGGAAGGCTGCGGGAGGGGCAGGTACTAGAGGGAGATAGGGATATTGGGCGTGAGAGGGTGAGAGAGAACAAGGAGCAGGGCCGGAGCACGGGTTTCATGCGCCCGAGGCGAAACTTAAAATTTGTGCCCCAGTTGTATAAAAAATAACAAGATAAATAAAATAATAAAATAAACAGTGGCGTAGCTATCGGGACTGCAGGGGGTGCGACCGCACCCCAGCGCGACGCAAAATAAAAACAAAAGGGCGCCAAAATACTGGATAAAAAAAAAGAATAATAATTTAAAAAAAAAGATAAATAAATTAGAAATAATAAGAAAAAAAATAATAATGATTATTAATGCGCCCCTAGGACCTTTGCGCGCTAGGCGACCGCCTAATGGCCGGCCGGCCCTGCGAGGTATGCGGGAGGAAAAGGGGTGAATGGGATAGATATGCAGGGGGATGGGGGAGCAGGTGAGTTATACACAGGGGCACAAGGGCCCCATCACCCACATCTCTATATACTGAGTGTGCCCCTGTGTATAACAACGCTGATCTGTGCTGCTCCATCTGATCTCACTGCGCAGTGATCCAGGGACCCTCCGATCGCCATTTAATGGGGTCAGGAAGGAATTTTTTTCCCCCATTGCACAGCAGGGGTTATGTTTCGCCTTCCTCTGGATCACAGCAACAAATTGCCCTTTGTGCATGAATTATCAGTGAGATCTTTATACACCCTGCATTGGTCTTCACTCCTTTGCTGCCGGAGGGGCCTGCAGTGCATTGCTCTGCGTGTTACTATATTGCTCTGCAATGTGCTGCAGGCCCCTACCAGCAAAGAGATTCATTATTTCAATAAAATACTCTCTTTAATCCAACCTATGTGTAGTGTCTTTTCTATCCGTTGTATCTATTGCTAACAGCTCAGTGATTCTTCCCCAGGTCATTGCACTAGTGTCACGCTGCCAAGCCGGGTGTGAGGGAGATTTATAGGGTCACATATACACTTCTGCCAAAACACGAGTGCAAACAGGAAGCCCCTCTGATCTCATATCTTTTATTACACAAAACGGTATCTAAAAAGGTAAAAAGAACATACATGGGATTCTGCTACAAATATCTCTCTAATTACAAACCAATTAGCAAATCATTCAGATTAGAGTCGAGCGAAAAGAAAGGGTTAAGTATCTCATGTACAGTATATGCAGTGCAGGCTGTTCTGCGCATTACATGCAGGGGACAACGTTTAGGGGATATAAGTAATGCTGATCTCAGAGCTGACCGGCTGACCTGCTCTTCTGGCTGACCGGAGGACCTGCTCTTCTGGCTGACCGGCTTCCCTTCTTCCAGCTAACTGACCTGAATTGTGGCCCCTGTATCTCCCAATTAAACGTTTTATTGGCATATTCTTGTTTGACTCGTTCTATACAGACATTTTCTATATATTCATTGTGGGATTTGATAACATCTGTAAGATCTCTCAGAATATCACATTCTGTACGTTTGTGCTGAATATTTTTCCATTCTCAATTTACTTAATATTAATTTTTGGCTTCAATTATTTATATCGAGCCCAAAATACCTTTATACAGGATGCTGTTCCCTTTATCCCACAAATGCTGCTTCATTAAAGCCCGTGGGTGGCACTTAATGCATTCTCAGACTTTTAGGCAACATCCCTAATTTCCAAACGTGGGATAAAATCTGTGCATATTTAAATGGTTAATTTTTCCATTTTTCCATTGTGACAAAATATCAATTTTCTCACTCAGACTACTAAATCCCTCCCCAAAAATATCCGTTTCACATAAAAGTGTGTGCGCGTCTCCTTCCGCCTAACTGGCACGTCGTCCTTACGGGCGCCACTCCTTGCAACTCCACGCTGCCCTCCAGTGGTAAAAGAAATAAGATACATTTACTGTACTCGTCTGGCAGCTGCTCCTGTATAAGGTGGGTAACTCTGTATTAGGGGTCTTGGTAGAGTATATTTTATACTTATGTCGGATAGATGAGAAAATAATATTCCTAACAGGTTATTGTGAGAGGCCTTGGATCTGATCCTATATGCACGCAGCCCTCGCCTCTCTGACCTTGAACACATACTTCAATCTGATTTTTTGAGACTTGAAACTGGATTTCCCAAAACAAACTGATTTTAAACACTGACAAGACTGTAACAATGGTATTTGGGACCAGAGCTAAATTGCTAAAGCTGCCAATGACAGAGCTTCAGATAAAAACCAGCTCTAATACCATCCTAGCCCCTGTTACTTGTTTGAAATATCTGGGCATATAGTTCAACTCCCATTTAACATTTGGGATGCACATTGATACCCTGACATCCAAATCCTATGCCAAACTAGGTGTACTTTACAGGAACAAATCCTCCCTAAGGCCCTCATGCAGTAAGCAGCGATAAGCCACTTATCACCAGTTTATAGCCAAAAAAGCCTACAGCGATTCAGAAAGCCCAGAGAAGCTGGCGATTAGAGCAAAAATAACCGGGGTTTTTTTGCCGGAAAATAAATAAATAAATAAAATCGGCAGACGCGCGGTGATAAGCCACTTTTCAGCACTGATCGCCAGTTTTTCAAACACGCTCAATTCTATAAGCCCTGATCAGCTTATTGCGGCTGATCGCCACTTTAAAATTGCTGTTTCTTCTCCAAATTGTCCCGCCACAAAAGTTGGCAAGAAGGTGGGGTGAAGCTGCGATGAAAATAACATGCATGTGTCCCAGAGCTGATATCCATTAATATCAGCACCAGAGACCCCTGGCATGAATCCGATGCATAAAAAATGCATTTACAGGCAACTTCATTACCGCCAAGGCAATGAAGGGGTTATACACCCGTGCCAGGCTTATTGTGGGTAGCGGGGGTGGGTGAAGGTGGTATTTGGCCCTGGGTGGGTGTTTAGGCCTTGCCAGGGGGTTGCAGGATGACTTAACCTCTTCTTTAACTTCGTGGTTAATACCGCTAAGGTAATGAAGGGGTTAACCCCTCCCGCTACCCCCCCCCCCACCCGGTAGGCCTAAACACCCATCCTTGGGGCCAATACCCCGTTCATCCACCCCCACTACCCACAATAAACAAAAATACACATAACAGCCCCACTAGCCACCTCCTAGGTCCCTAATAAACCATTACAATATTCATAAAACCATTATTTTGTTTACACCCAGGATTATTACATGGGATTAGGGCTATGTTATTCAGTGAGGGGTTGTATGTTTGTATTCGTAGGGACAGGCAAGGCCAGAGTCAGATGGGTTTCTCCTGCCTCTGTCCTCCCTGTCTCCTGACCCTTCCTGTAGCCGGACAAAGAAGAAGAAGCAGGCACACGGTCTTACTCAAAGGAGGTTTAATATGGCATAAAGTCCAACGTTTCGGCAGTCTAATACTGCCTTTCTCAAGGTGAAGGCTACCAAACACAAGAAAACAGTCACAATATATACCACCCCCCTGATACTCTCCCCGCTCTGCCACATAACCAGGATGTTGACGCCCCCTAGTGACGTCAGAGCTACCATACGCCCCCTAGTGATGTCAGAGCTACCATATGGCGCCCCCTAGTGACGTCAGACGTCTAGGTCTAAATCCCTGGCAATACAGCATAGAGCTGTCTTGGAGGAATGCAGCCACAGCCACACCTCTCCCCAGACTGAACACTCCCCCATGATGACGTCAGCGTGACCCGCCCGTCGGGGGGAAGGGGGGGGTGTGCACCAATCAAGACTGTACTCACAGGGCTGGACAAAGATGTATCCGTCGCCATGGGATCAGTGTCAGAGCAGGGAGGAGTGACACACTCCTATAAATCACCCTGAAAGTGTAAATAAACCACACACCAAAATATTCATAAAGCATATGTGCACAAAACTAATACAGCAATATACTATTAAAAACATGTGACTGTATACTGCTGATGACATCAGTATAATCCTGCAAAGTTACCGTGAAATGCCACATAAGAATATGCAGTACATCAGTATTTAGAATATACTAGTGTGTATACCTAGTCAGAAATGGGTACACACAGCCAGGGGGGGGGGGAGGGAGGGGAGGGAAAAAAACCACACAAAAAGGATAATTTTCCCAATAGGTAAGTGCAGAGTCCATGGATGGTGCAAGATCAAATATGCCTGTAGAAAGACAAAAAATTACCTTCTATTAAGGAAGCATTTTAAATTCTGTTGCTCATTAAGACCCATACCGTTGCTGGTATTTAAAGCATGTATCCAGAATGCTTCACGTCTCAATAAGAAAGTCTCCCTATCTGGAGTAAGAAAATGTGAAAAGATATAGTGCGCTACTACAATCAATAAAAGTGAGGTGATATAGTGATGTACAAAAAGAGGTGACCTTTCAACACGTAGAGTATATGGAACGTCTGCAGCTGTGGCACCAGGGATGGCTCAAATACCCCCTAATAGCAAACAGAAATACAAAAAAACACAGCGCACAACGCTCATAGTGCATTAAAAATTATATTAGTAACCACAAAATAAAGGTGAGTATTAAGCGTACATTTAGATAGAAAAAACAATCATTTCAGGGTTAATGTTACCCAAGCACCAACGGACGCCAATAGAGATGTCGTGGCTCTCTCCTTCTCAATCCCTCAGCCTCGGGGGTAGGGCCTGGGTGGTCTTCCAATCGGTTAGCTGTTAGTACAGCCCTCAGCCTCAAGGTAGTACTTAGGAGGTCTCCAGTTCAGCTGAACAGCAGTACAGCCAATTCGCCGTGCCAAGCAATAATGTCTTTCACTGTTCCAGTCTCTGTAGCAGCGGAGCACACGCTGTGGGGCGTCTATTTTTAATTTTTATGATTCTCCCGCTTTGGGGGGTGACTGAATTGACTACCGGTAGTCAGACTGTTACAGACCGAGCAGCTCATGCATCTAAAGTTACCCGGTCTGCCACCCTCCAGAAAATGAGGAGTTCTGTAGTTACCCTCATTATCTGCATGTATCAGGCTATCCGCCAGATTCCTCCCTCTTTTGAATGCCACCATTGGTGGTACACAGCAACTTTCAGATAATATATCATCATTTTGCAGAATATGCCAGTGTTTAAGACTGGTAGATTTAATAAAACCACCAGCTTGACTGTACGTAGTAAGCAGGAAGGAAAAGACTTGGATCACAACTATGAAAAAACGAGAACTGGAGGCTAATAGAAAAAATAACAAATTATTTATTGGGACATAACTAATTAAAAAGAGAAACCTCTCGCATGGTGCGCTTTATCAAAGAGTAGTTTCACTGGTCTTAATCAAACTCTTATATGGTTTACACCCTCAAAAGCACCGCCCACCTGTGTCCAGGTAAACACAAACCCCCAGGACACAAATTCCCTGTGAAATGAAACACAGGAAAGGGGCGTAATGCTCAGAGGGAAGAGATCCACATAGAGGGAATAAACAGGTAAAAAATTAATAAAAAAGACCAATCACATACAAAAGAAATATCAATAACACATATATATCAACTGTGGAAACATAAACATACACATGTCCAAATCTATAGTGAATATTCAATGTATATTTAACCCATTGATTTGTTCATTTTAATATCATAAGATGGCATATGAATGGTATATCATCAAACGCCTAGACACAATAGATATGGTTTAAAGGACATATGTAAAACACAATATTATTCTAGAAAAAAGTAAATATATAGTTAGAAAAAGGAAAACAAATAATAAATAATAAAGAAGAATAGATGCCAAAAGAAAATGTAGGACAATTGAATTCATTAATAAATATATATCTTATTTGATCACTAGAAAGCAGAAAAAAATGACAATAATAAATAACTTAATAAACAGACAATCATTATTATCATCGTGAGACGGAAGCATAGCAAGAATACTCATACAAAATGTTCATGAAAAATGTTTTAGATTTAAAATTTGTCCCTGAAGAAGCTCCTTTGCTGGAGGGAAACGCGCGTTGGACGCGCAATGTTGTCAGTCTCCTACTTGGAGCTGTTTTAATGTAGTGTCAGCAGTCTCCTGGCTCTAACTGTGTTGATCCCATTAGTTAGTTATTTATTTAATCCTTTAATTTTATAGTGAGTGTGCCTGCTTTCCTTGCACAGCACTGCCGTGTCTGGCAGGTCTATGCTGCAGTGTATGTACTAAGTGAACTTAAAGTGATTTGTTACCGGCGCTAACCACACCCAATCTGTGATAAAATAGTGCACAAAATTAAAATTCAAAATAAAATGTGTCAAGGTGATCACTGATCAAATTCTCAACCTTCCAGGAATGTGTACAGATTCCTTTCAATAGTAGCTTGTCCGGGATGGGAAGGGAGCGAAGATAGCAGGGATACACCATGAAAAATAAAAAATAAATGCATACAATAGTGTAATAAGTTCTTTTCAATCTGGATAAAACATGTATGTCTTGGCTCTATAGCAATGCCTACTTACAGCAGGTCAAAAGGTAAAAAGCATTGATCTACACAGCAGGTAGAAAGGTGTCAGGATCTTCAGGAACAACAGCCCAGGTTTACAGCATAAGAAATCAGCACCTCAGCTCAGACGTCAGTAGATGTGAGTGGATCAGAGACATGCAAAAGAAAGGCAGACCATAGTGTCGATCGTGCATAAAATTTATATAAACAAACAACAAATTTTAGGAATTGTACTCACATTGTGTACATAATCATAGTTCACATAAGGCTTTACTTGAGGCAAATGGAGTGCTGGTTCAGTGTGGAGCAGCTCACCGGGGATCTTCTCCTCAATGAATGCTCCTGAGGAAGTTGTCTAGTACGACGAAACGCGTAGAGCCACTTTCATTGCTGCAGCTGCTCTTTCTACTGAAGGCTTCAGAGTTGCTGAGTTCCCCCACCGTTTGCCTCCAAGACCGGATGCCGTCACCCCAACAGCGGATGTGACGTCAGACGCCATCTCCCACCCGGTCTGTTGTGAGTCTAAGGAGAAGATCCCCGGTGAGCTGCTCCACACTGAACCAGCACTCCATTTGCCTCAAGTAAAGCCTTATGTGAACTATGATTATGTACACAATGTGAGTACAATTCCTAAAATTTGTTGTTTGTTTATATAAATTTTATGCACGATCGACACTATGGTCTGCCTTTCTTTTGCATGTCTCTGATCCACTCACATCTACTGACGTCTGAGCTGAGGTGCTGATTTCTTATGCTGTAAACCTGGGCTGTTGTTCCTGAAGATCCTGACACCTTTCTACCTGCTGTGTAGATCAATGCTTTTTACCTTTTGACCTACTGTAAGTAGGCATTGCTATAGAGCCAAGACATACATGTTTTATCCAGATTGAAAAGAACTTATTACACTATTGTATGCATTTATTTTTTATTTTTCATGGTGTATCCCTGCTATCTTCGCTCCCTTCCCATCCCGGACAAGCAGTGTATGTACTACCATTATCACTGCATTTGCCAGCTTTATCACTCTAGCACTCTTATTTTAACACACTAAAGTCTCCATTATAGTGCGCAGTGCTGGCTGATCTAGCAAGGTAGCTGGACATTTAACCCATTGGCCACTCACTTGTGTACATCTATACACTTCCATTATTGGGTCTCACCGTTGCTCCAGAGGGGTTAACACCCTGACTCCTAGCAATCTGTGTCCTCCATATCCCACCATTATTAAGTGGTTAAATGGGATAGTATGAACTTATAACTGACGACAAGGTTGCCTGATAGCGTTGATTTAATATATTTTTAATTCACATTACACATTACTTTGGTAATATATGTTTTAAGTAAATTTATTAAAAGTTAATTTTTACACTGTTATGGTGTGCATTTAAGTGAATTCTTTTAGGGGGCACATCCATTTTGTGTTTCCCTTCACCTTTTCTAGATCCCATTCTGTATTAATTCCTGCAGGGGATAATGTATCCAAAGAATGGATCCAAAACATCTCCCGCTGGTTGAGGAGCTTTAATCTATCACCCCCTCTCATGGGCATGGGCACCAGTTCTACAGCAGAAAAATGAACATTTGATAGACCTCCTGAAGGACAGTCAGTAAAATGTTTTGAAACTGGTAACATTAAATCTTTTCTTTTAATGGAACGTATATGCTCCATGATTCTGTTTTTAACAGGGCGTATAGTGCGGCCCACGTACCCTTGGCCACAGCCACAGGTAAGAAAGTATATGACAAATTGTGAGTCACAATTAATAAAGGATGGGATCCTATAGTTCTTTTTAGAATAAATAGTCTTAATAGACTTAATTGGTTTCGCATAGCAGCAAACGCAACATTTTCCACATTTAAAAAAACCTTTTATTTTAAACAGATTTGTTAGACTTCTTAGAGTCAAACAATCTTGGAGAAAGATAGTCAGATAAGGATTTGGATTTCCTAAAAGTAATGGCTGGACCCTGGTTAACTGAACTATGTAGGTCCTTATCAAGAGTGAGGGTCCCCCAATGTTTATAAATGATAGAACGAATCTGTTCAGCCTGGCGACTAAACTGGGTGACAAATAGAGCAGACGTCACTCGATCCAATTCATGTTTCTTCTTGAACTTCACAGACGAGTTCGATAACAAATCGATCCTGTTTGTAGATTTGACACACAGATATGCTGCTTCAATATCAGTGTGATTATATTTTCTTTGAGCAAATCGAGTTTTTAATTCCTCTGCTTGATGCTCAAATAAATCGTCATTTGAACAAAGCCGTCTTAGTCGAAGGAATTCAGCCTTGGGTATACTTCGAATGAATGATTTAGAATGACTGCTGTCTGCTTCCAATAAAGTATTACGTGAATGAGGCTTTCTAAAAATGTCCGTTTGAATAGTGCCTGTCGTGTCAATAAATAAAGTAATGTCTAAATAATTGATGTGATTCATGTGTTCTTCATAAGTAAATTTAAGATTTAAAGAATTAGTATTAAGTGTATGAATAAAGGCATGCAGTGATAATAAATCCCCATCCCAAATCATAATCAAATCGTCAATATACCGTTTATAGAAAATAATCTGATGACGAAAAGAATTATCAGCACCGAAAATGTGTGTGGATTCCCAAAGACCCACAAACAAATTAGCATAAGAGGGGGCAAATGACGTCCCCATAGCAGTACCCCGTGTCTGAAGATAAAATTGTGCATCAAAAGAAAAATAATTATGGGTGAGCAGAAACATAATAGAATCCAAAAGAAAGGCACGTAATGAAATGGACAATGTAGAAGCATCAAGAAAAAATTCCACTGCTCGAATCCCTTGCTCGTGATCTATGATTGAGTAAAGTGACATCACGTCCAATGTCACCCATCTAAAAGTCTTTTTCCAACTAACATTTTTTATATCTTAAAAACAAAAATAAAATAAATAACGAAAGAAAACAGAAATAGTCCTTGGCGCACTATCTGGTATATAAACCTGACAGAAAAATGAAGTCCAAAGATCTTGGTAGTGAGGATTGTTGGTCCGGAATCCAATCGTACTCAAAGTCCTCTGAGGTGGTGGAATCAGATTTGTGCGAATGATGCTTTAATGCATGCCAGACCAATATGATTGGGTTCAAAGCTGGATCTTAATGAATGTTGCAGATGTGTTTTGGGGTCAATGTCTTGGAAGGACTGGTGACCACTCCAGATGTGAAGTATTCAGAAATGTTACGTTCTTCCCTCTGAGCAATAATGACCTTCTGTATGTAGACTCTCTAATATGAGGAAAAAGCCTTAATGGACTGGTCATGCACAGCTGCATCTAAAGACTTAGTAAACAATTATTTGGAAGTCTGACAGGGAGGAGGAGTCAGACTTCCAAATAATTGTTTACTAAGTCTTTAGATGCAGCTGTGCATGACCAGTCCATTAAGGCTTTTTCCTCATATTAGAGAGTCTACATACAGAAGGTCATTATTGCTCAGAGGGAAGAACGTAACATTTCTGAATACTTCACATCTGGAGTGGTCACCAGTCCTTCCAAGACATTGACCCCAAAACACATCTGCAACATTCATTAAGATCCTGCTTTGAACCCAATCATATTGGTCTGGCATGCATTAAAGCATCATTCGCACAAATCTGATTCCACCACCTCAGAGGACTTTGAGTACGATTGGATTCCGGACCAACAATCCTCACTACCAAGATCTTTGGACTTCATTTTTCTGCAGGTTTATATACCAGATAGTGCGCCAAGGACTATTTCTGTTTTCTTTCATTGTTTGTTTTATTTTTGTTTTTAAGCTATTGTTGTACTTACCTTGTGGATAGGTTTGTGGTTTTTCAATCCTTAGGCAGCCGTCTTCTCAGTTTGTTATATTAGTCTGTAGAATTCACTAGTTTATTGTTGTATCTTTGTAAGGGAATTCCAACATTTAGAGCACTTATCCATCATTATCGTGTATTGTTAAGTTAGGCTAATAGGTTAAGCGCTTAGTATATGTTTAGTTTAATTTTTTCTATCATAACATTTTTTATAGCGGATAAAAGATCCATAGAATCTCTCAGAAAAGAAGGCAGATTTTTTACCAGTGGCTGTAAAAAACCATCAATGTAGCGTGATAACCCATCTCCCAAAGATCCAATACTGGCCACAATGGGCCGCCCAGGAGGGCGGACAAGTGACTTATGGATCTTTGGGAGATGGTGGAAGATGGGCACAATAGGTGAGGCATTGTAGAGAAACTCATATTCCTTTGTGTTAAGTACAAATAGGGCCTTTCCTTCTTCAAGAATCTCTTTCAAAAGGTGTAAAAACTCACATGTGGGATCATGTCAATTTTGTATAAGATTCAACATCCTCAAGTAATCTAAGTGCCTCTGCCTGATAATCTGAAGAAGAGGGCACCACAATGGCCCCTCCCTTATCAGCCTTTTTGATTGTAATAGACCTATCTTCCCTGAGGGCAATCATCTCCTGGAAGTCAATATCTGACAGATTCGTTTTATTTAAAGAGGGAACCCCCCGGGGTACAATACCCCTAGCCAATAACCTGAGATCCCTCTCAACCAGCTTCTCAAAGGTCTTAATATTATGATTGTTAAAAATATGAGGGCAAAAGGTTGATTTCTTCTTAAGACCTAAGTGTAATTGCCCAAAGAAGCTGAATGAGGAAGGGATCTCAGGCTCCAAATCCTGATTATGTTCATCATAAAGATCTCTAAGATCTGATAAAGCACATTGTTCACGAAATGAATGCAAATCCAAATTCTCCATTGAAACATCAATACCATCAACATTCTCAGCTAGACCTCTATCAGTGGAATATAGTGGAACCTCTGTTGTCCCTTTTTTCTATTAAAATATTTTTTAAGAGACAATTTGCGAATTAATTTTTGGAGATCAATGATGGTATTGAATAAATTAAAATCTTGGTATGGGGCAAAATTTAAACCTCTATTTAGAACCGCAATCTGGTCATCTGTAAGAGTCTTATGTGAAATGTTGATAACATTATCCACAACTTCTCCTATGCATATTTCTTTCTTTTGCTCGATCCCCCGGATCCCCCTCCCCCTTCTCTTCTTTGATGATCTCCTTGTCCTCTTTCGTTTTTTGACTCCTTTTGAAACAAGGAGTATGAAGGTTTATCTTCTTTCCGAGAGGGCATCATAACAGATTTTTGTGAAGAGTCGGTTTCAGGGGAGGTAGATCTAACTCGCCAATTATCATCATCATCACAAAAGGAAACGCCTAGTGAACGACTCTCATAGTCAGAACCATCTGACTCAAAACTGGAAGCGTTTCCATGGCGTTTTAGGATGGATTTATTCGGGTTCTTGGAGTCACCTTGTTTTTTATTATTCTGATATTTAGAACCAGATTTTGGTTGTGGCTTTTGTGCGTTTGTAGTGTAGCGTTGCCATATATAAACTTGCTGCTTCTCATAGTCTATCTTGTCCCTATCAAACTTTTGTTGTTTCTTAATCATTAGAGACTTTTCCATAGCACCCACGTTGCTTAAAAGTGTTTGGTCATATTTAATAAAATTCTCCATTTTTCTGCAACCTTTCAATTTATCCTGTAGGACTTTCACATTGGCTCTCACTTTCTTTTTTTTAATTTAGCTTATACTTAATGATCAATTTGATTAGCTTAAATGAGCAATGATCTAATATGGCTTTCCAGTCATTCTCAAAATCTTTATTAATAAAGCCAAAGGACGGTACCTTTTTCAAGCGTAAGCCTCACGGAATCCTTTTAACTCTAGCATAGTTCTCAAGAGTGGTAATGTCCCACCAATACCTAATGTCCTGTGATAACAGTTTTTCCAATGTAAGGAAGTGGGTAATTAAGTCAGCAGGCTCTTCACAGATGAAATTAGCACCTTCATCAAAAACTGACTCTGCCCTCCTCTGACGGTGAGTGTCTCCACAGTTAAAGGCATAGGTATCAGTAACCCCTTCCTCATCCTCCACTTCTACATAATCTTCCATAATAAAAAACACACAGGATAGGAATAGCACGAATACTCACTCCAGAGAAATAAAAAAAAATGTTCCACAGAAAGAAAAAATGTGAATAAATAGATGCCACAAAAAATAAATAAATAAATGGTTAGAAAAAAAAATAACGATAGCACTCCAGTTCTCAAATCACCAATTAAGTGATTACATACATATTCACGGGGTATAAGCCTCTTCTTATAATGTCAATAATGAAAGTCTTAATTCCAGGCTGAGCAGCCGTGGCCAAACCAGCAATATGCGAAGCAGAGGAAAAGACCTCCCAGCCCAATGTTACAATCCTGGTAGATAGCGTGTATCACGCGCATGCTGTATTAACCCCCAGCAAAATGAATCCTTAGAGGGACCAAGGGCCCATCGTGTCCAGTGTTTTCCCGTTCAATGTGATCAAGGATTCATCACAGCTACAGTGCTTATTCCTACATGGTTGGTCTCCGATGTGCTGGGGGTTAATACAGCCTGCGCGTGATACACGCTGTCTACCAGGCTTGTAGCGTCGGGCTGGGAGGTCTTTTCCTCTGCTTCGCTTATGACTGTACGTAGTGGTAAATACAAGCCTGTCCTCCTTCTTATTTTTGGTAGCACTTACCTCTTTATCCAGTGCCCGGTCTAACACAGCAGGAGGATATCCCCTAGCCAGGAATCTACTACGTAGTTCTCCAATAGCTGGTTCAATATTATCCTTCCTGCTCGTGATTTTGCAGACCCGGACTTTCTGTGAAAAAGGTAATGCATCAATAAGAGAAGAAGGATGATGGTTATCTGCCCTTAAAATGGCATTTCTGTATGTATCCTTTCTAAAAAGATCAGTATGTAACTCCCCATTAGTCTGTGTAATGAGGACATCTAAAAAAGAGAGTTGCTGTGTACCACATCATCTGAAAAACACGGTGGAGGCAGTGATGGCATGGGCATGCATGGTTTACAATGGCACTGGGTCACTAGTGGTTTTTGATGATGTGAACGAAGACAGAAGCAGCCGGATGAATTCTGAAGTGTATAGGGATATATTGTCTGCTCAGATTCAGCCAAATTCAGTGAAGTTGATTGGACGGCGCTTCACTTTACAGATGGACAATGACCCAAAACATACTGCGAAAGAAACCCAGGATGTTTTTAAGGCAAAGAAGTGAAATATTCTGCAATGGCCGAGTCAATCACCTGATCTCAACCCGATCGAGCATGCATTTCACTTGCTGAAGACAAAACTTAATGCAGAAAGACTCACGAACAAACAACAACTGAAGACAGCTGCAGTAAAGGCCTGGCAAAGCATCACAAAGGAGGAAACCCAGCGTTTGGTGATGTCCATGCGTTCCAGACTTCAGTCATTGCCTGCAAAGGATTCTCGACAAAGTATTAAAAATTAACATTTTATTTATGATTGTGTTAATTTGTCCAATTACATTTGAGCCCCTGAAATAAGGGGACTGTGTATGAAAATGGTTGCAATTCCTAAACGTTTCATACGATATTTTTGTTCAACCCCTTGAATTAAAGCTGAAAGTCTACACTTCTATTGCATCTCAGTTGTTTCATTTCAAATCCATTGTGGTGGCGTACAGAGCCAAAATTATGAAAATTCTGTCAGTGTCCAATTATTTCCGGACCTAACTGTGTGTGTGTGTGTGTGTGTGTGTGTGTGTGTGTGTGTGTGTGTGTGTGTGTGTGTGTGTGTATATATATATATATATATATATATTTTAATGATAGGGATGTAAAGTAGGTTTGTAAATGAAAAAAAAAAATATGAAACCCTTAATACAGCTGAATCCCGTTATAACGCGGTGCTCTTGGTCCACATAATGAGCACGTTATAACCAGGATCGCGAAATGGTCGGCGCAATCAGGAAGAACGGTTCTGCGAGGACTTACCCGGCATCTGCAGCTCTCTCCACTTCATCAGGCTCCGAGGTGCTTACATACGCTCTCCCAAGCTTTCAATTTGACTGACTTTTGAGCGCAGGAGGGTCACATGACCCTTCTCTGATCAATGACAGCCCAACAGTGAATACATTTTATATAATACACATGCGGGAATTGAACCCTGATCACCCATGGACTGCACTGTGCAGTAGATGTTACGTTTATAGAGTCAGATTCATCACACCAATACTGTGGTGTAGCAGCTAGAGAATTGCACCAGCATATGAAAGATCATGGGTTCAATTCCCGCATGGTGTAGGGGTGTGTGTATATATGTGTATCAGCGTGTGTCTGTTAGCAATAATGCATTGAATATTATATAAAAATAAAACCTTGGAGATGTTTTTAAATCGGGAGCCACGCTCAGACAGCATTAAAAGCGGATTCGCGCTATAGCAGATTGCGCTATAACGGGGTTGAGCTGTACTAATATTTTGACCAACGGGTTGGAGTAAGCCATGCTTCTTATCTGTACCAACATTAAATACCCAAGGGTTTAAAGATTGGTACATGTCTGGAGTGTTTATATCTAGCTAGCACCAACACTGTCCTGGGTTTCCATTACTCAATGCAATATAAAAAAATGTTTTTTTTTTTTTTCAACTTTAAATTTTTATTGGAAAGTACAAATACAGCCAATGTTCCACAGCCCATTATTACATTTCCAGTTTTGTTAAACACATGTAATGACGCCTAGAAGACACATCCACTTAACACTTTACAAACAAGACCAGACGAACTTGACAAGGGGACAGGGAAAGAGGTTAGGGGTGGGAGGGAGGTGGTAGGTTGCCAGGCTCTGGTGCAGTTTTTTAGATATCTCTTGTTCAACCTTTTAGGCAATAGCTAAGGGTTTTAACTGGGACAGGTTCTTCTGAGGTTTCTTTCTTTTATTTGTTTTTCCCTATTCTATGACTACATGAAGGTCTGCTAACTGTGCGTCGCTGAGTCGTGTTGTCTAATCTGCCCTTAAAGGAGAACGCACCTAGTTTAATTAGTGCAAGATTGAGGTGGCGTCCACTCCTGGGATGTCTACCTGGGTCAACCATGGATCCCAGACCTTTAGAACATTTGTGCCGGAGTCATTAACTAAACTCGTTAATTGTTCCATCCGGCAGACATGCCAAATTCTGTTTTTGATCTTAGGGATAATTGGTATCTCCTGCTGTTTCCATAATGCTGCGATCTCACATCTTGTGGCTGTAGCAAAATGCGCGATTAATTTATGCGACGCATTTGACAGACCCTGGATCCGCATGCCCAATAGGAACAGCCACGGGTCCAGGGGGATCTCCAAATCGAGAATCCGCTGAATCCAATCTCTGATTTGTTCCCAAATAGGGGCCCCCTTAGTGCAAGACCACAACATATGTCGGAGGTCAGCTGCTTCCCCACACTGTTTAGGGCAGAGAGGGGAGTAGCCTTTTACAAATTTCGCTAAGCGCGTCGGAGTGTAATACCACCTCATAAGGACTTTATATGCGTTCTCCTTTAATGTGGTGCAGATTGAGCTTTTCGCCGCCGCCTGTATAATTCTGTCCCATTCGTCGTCCTCTAAAGTCTCTCCTAGGTCTGATTCCCAGTGTCTCATGTAACTCAGTCTATTGTCAATGGGCGACTTCTGGCAGATCACTTCCCTGTACATTCTAGATGTGAGTCCCCTTGTGTCCGTATCTCTGGAACACAGCTGCTCAAAATTTGTTCGCGCCGGTCGAATTGGCGTTTTATTGTAGAAATCTCTGATCTGGAGGTACCTAAAAAATTTGTTTGGGATATTCTTAGAGGATTTAATTTGGTCAAATGTTTGTATGGTCGTTATGCCCTCCAGATCTTTTAGACGGGAGAAGCCCTTCTGAGTCCATATCAAGAAATTTTTGCTATTCAGGTCCGGAGCGAAGTCTGGGTTGCCCACTATTGGTGTCATTAATGATGTTTTGGTAGTCAAATTACATTTGAATTTCGTGGCCTCCCAAACTTATAATGAATTGACCATGGTCTGCAGCGGATTGTTCATCTTGCGTACCCCTTCTCTGGGTAGCCAGATTAAATTTCGGATTTCAATTGGTGCACAGCATCTCTTCTCCAACTCAACCCATCTCCGTAGGCTTGGGTCTGTGTGCCATTGGAAAATCTGCCCTAATTGGGCTGCTTTATAGTAGGCCTGCAAGCAAGGCACCGCTCACCCTCCGCAGGATGAATGGGACGTTTTAATATTCCTTTAGCAATTCTTGGGTTTTTCCCGTTCCAAATAAATTTTATAATTTTTGACTGGAGGGAGAGGATGTCCGCCTGCACCAAAGGGATAGGGAGACTCTGGAAAAGATATAGCATCTTTGGGAGGAGATTCATTTTCACGCTATGTATCCTCCCAATCCATGAGATGCTCCCCTTCATCCAGGTTCGGAGATCCTCCCCCAGCGTCTTTATGATCTTGGGGAAATTTGCTTTATATAAAGTTTTGTACTCCCTTGTGAGATAAACCCCTAAATATTTGATAGCGGAGGGTTGCCATTTGAACTGAAAATTGAGGTCAATCAGTTTTTCAACTTCTTTTGGTAGATTAATATTGAGGGCTTCTGATTTAGACTGATTGATCTTAAATCCCGAAATTTGGTTAAATTTGCCCAGTATGTTGAATACATTTGGGAGAGATGTGAGAGATTTGGCTATTGTGAGAATGACATCGTCCGCATATAGAGCGGCTTTGTGCATTTGGTCTCCCACAGGGATACCAGAGATATCTGGGTTATTTCTGATGTGTGCCGCCAAAGGCTCTATACATAAGGCGAACAGTAGTGGCGACAGCGGGCATCCTTGACGTGTTCCGCTTTTGATTTCAAACTGTTCTGAGGGGAAACCTTGATATCTCACTCTTGCTGTTGGGTTTTTATACAACGCCAGGATGGCCTGCAGGAGGCGTCCCTCAAAGCCAAATGCTCTCAGTGTTTCCGATAGGTAGGGCCAATCTATTCTATCGAAGGCTTTTTCAGCGTCCAGACTTAACACCATGGAGTGAATTTTTTCTTTTTGGGCCAGATCAATTAGGTCAATAATTCTCCTGGTGTTATCTGCCGCTTGTCTACCTCCGATAAACCCTACTTGATCCGTGTGAATTAACCCGGGAAGAACACTACCCACCCTGTTGGCTATAAGTTTAGAGTATATTTTGAGGTCCAAGTTAATCAGTGAAATGGGCCGGTAGCTCTTACAGTCTGCCGGGTCCTTTCCGGGTTTATGGATCACCGATATTGAGGCTTGGAGCATTTGTGCTGGGAATGAGGCCCCTGCTAAGATTTCATTGAATAACTTTAACATGTGGGGGGCTAGAATTTTTAAATATTTATTGTAATATAAGTTCGAAAAGCCATCTGGCCCTGGGGCTTTAGCCGGTTTTAGTGCTTTGATGACCCCAGAGAGTTCCTCCATCGTGAAGTCCGACTGGAGTGCCTCCCTTTCGCATCTCTTCAAAATGGGTAAATGTGCCTCTATTAAGAAGGTCCGTAAATCCTCCTTTGTTTTCGGATTATGGGTTACCTTATCTCCATTGTATAATATTTCGTAATACTTTTTGAATTCCCCTGCTATGTTCGCTGGGATGGAGGTAAGGTCCCCATCTTGGTTTCGAAT
The DNA here is from genome assembly GCF_040206685.1 of Ascaphus truei. Taxonomy (NCBI): domain Eukaryota; kingdom Metazoa; phylum Chordata; class Amphibia; order Anura; family Ascaphidae; genus Ascaphus; species Ascaphus truei. The sequence goes on from NW_027456965.1 coordinate 142,233, forward strand.
TGCGTGAATGTGATAGTTTGGAAGCTTGTTTTTTTAGCTTATTGGCAAGTAGTGTGTCAGGCTTGTTAGCTTTTTCATAAAATTTCCGCTTGGACCAGGTCAATTCCTTCTCGGCCTGGGCGGAGAGGAGGAGGTTAAGACTAGTTTTAGTGGCTAGTATTTGAGTTAACGTGTGGGCATTCTTATTTTTTTGTGGAGGGAGGAAAGCTCTGCTAGCTGTTCCTCTAGCTTCAAAATTTTTCCCTCCCGTTCTCTTTTCCGTTTAGCGGCCAGATTCATAATGACCCCCCTGAGGGTAGCCTTATGGGCCTCCCACAGTCTGGAGTGCGTAGCCACACTCCCCTCATTCCCCTCATGTTTTTAAATCGGGAGCCACGCTCAGACAGCATTAAAAGCGGATTCGCGCTATAGCAGATTGCGCTATAACGGGGTTGAGCTGTACTAATATTTTGACCAACGGGTTGGAGTAAGCCATGCTTCTTATCTGTACCAACATTAAATACCCAAGGGTTTAAAGATTGGTACATGTCTGGAGTGTTTATATCTAGCTAGCACCAACACTGTCCTGGGTTTCCATTACTCAATGCAATATAAAAAAATGTTTTTTTTTTTTTTCAACTTTAAATTTTTATTGGAAAGTACAAATACAGCCAATGTTCCACAGCCCATTATTACATTTCCAGTTTTGTTAAACACATGTAATGACGCCTAGAAGACACATCCACTTAACACTTTACAAACAAGACCAGACGAACTTGACAAGGGGACAGGGAAAGAGGTTAGGGGTGGGAGGGAGGTGGTAGGTTGCCAGGCTCTGGTGCAGTTTTTTAGATATCTCTTGTTCAACCTTTTAGGCAATAGCTAAGGGTTTTAACTGGGACAGGTTCTTCTGAGGTTTCTTTCTTTTATTTGTTTTTCCCTATTCTATGACTACATGAAGGTCTGCTAACTGTGCGTCGCTGAGTCGTGTTGTCTAATCTGCCCTTAAAGGAGAACGCACCTAGTTTAATTAGTGCAAGATTGAGGTGGCGTCCACTCCTGGGATGTCTACCTGGGTCAACCATGGATCCCAGACCTTTAGAACATTTGTGCCGGAGTCATTAACTAAACTCGTTAATTGTTCCATCCGGCAGACATGCCAAATTCTGTTTTTGATCTTAGGGATAATTGGTATCTCCTGCTGTTTCCATAATGCTGCGATCTCACATCTTGTGGCTGTAGCAAAATGCGCGATTAATTTATGCGACGCATTTGACAGACCCTGGATCCGCATGCCCAATAGGAACAGCCACGGGTCCAGGGGGATCTCCAAATCGAGAATCCGCTGAATCCAATCTCTGATTTGTTCCCAAATAGGGGCCCCCTTAGTGCAAGACCACAACATATGTCGGAGGTCAGCTGCTTCCCCACACTGTTTAGGGCAGAGAGGGGAGTAGCCTTTTACAAATTTCGCTAAGCGCGTCGGAGTGTAATACCACCTCATAAGGACTTTATATGCGTTCTCCTTTAATGTGGTGCAGATTGAGCTTTTCGCCGCCGCCTGTATAATTCTGTCCCATTCGTCGTCCTCTAAAGTCTCTCCTAGGTCTGATTCCCAGTGTCTCATGTAACTCAGTCTATTGTCAATGGGCGACTTCTGGCAGATCACTTCCCTGTACATTCTAGATGTGAGTCCCCTTGTGTCCGTATCTCTGGAACACAGCTGCTCAAAATTTGTTCGCGCCGGTCGAATTGGCGTTTTATTGTAGAAATCTCTGATCTGGAGGTACCTAAAAAATTTGTTTGGGATATTCTTAGAGGATTTAATTTGGTCAAATGTTTGTATGGTCGTTATGCCCTCCAGATCTTTTAGACGGGAGAAGCCCTTCTGAGTCCATATCAAGAAATTTTTGCTATTCAGGTCCGGAGCGAAGTCTGGGTTGCCCACTATTGGTGTCATTAATGATGTTTTGGTAGTCAAATTACATTTGAATTTCGTGGCCTCCCAAACTTATAATGAATTGACCATGGTCTGCAGCGGATTGTTCATCTTGCGTACCCCTTCTCTGGGTAGCCAGATTAAATTTCGGATTTCAATTGGTGCACAGCATCTCTTCTCCAACTCAACCCATCTCCGTAGGCTTGGGTCTGTGTGCCATTGGAAAATCTGCCCTAATTGGGCTGCTTTATAGTAGGCCTGCAAGCAAGGCACCGCTCACCCTCCGCAGGATGAATGGGACGTTTTAATATTCCTTTAGCAATTCTTGGGTTTTTCCCGTTCCAAATAAATTTTATAATTTTTGACTGGAGGGAGAGGATGTCCGCCTGCACCAAAGGGATAGGGAGACTCTGGAAAAGATATAGCATCTTTGGGAGGAGATTCATTTTCACGCTATGTATCCTCCCAATCCATGAGATGCTCCCCTTCATCCAGGTTCGGAGATCCTCCCCCAGCGTCTTTATGATCTTGGGGAAATTTGCTTTATATAAAGTTTTGTACTCCCTTGTGAGATAAACCCCTAAATATTTGATAGCGGAGGGTTGCCATTTGAACTGAAAATTGAGGTCAATCAGTTTTTCAACTTCTTTTGGTAGATTAATATTGAGGGCTTCTGATTTAGACTGATTGATCTTAAATCCCGAAATTTGGTTAAATTTGCCCAGTATGTTGAATACATTTGGGAGAGATGTGAGAGATTTGGCTATTGTGAGAATGACATCGTCCGCATATAGAGCGGCTTTGTGCATTTGGTCTCCCACAGGGATACCAGAGATATCTGGGTTATTTCTGATGTGTGCCGCCAAAGGCTCTATACATAAGGCGAACAGTAGTGGCGACAGCGGGCATCCTTGACGTGTTCCGCTTTTGATTTCAAACTGTTCTGAGGGGAAACCTTGATATCTCACTCTTGCTGTTGGGTTTTTATACAACGCCAGGATGGCCTGCAGGAGGCGTCCCTCAAAGCCAAATGCTCTCAGTGTTTCCGATAGGTAGGGCCAATCTATTCTATCGAAGGCTTTTTCAGCGTCCAGACTTAACACCATGGAGTGAATTTTTTCTTTTTGGGCCAGATCAATTAGGTCAATAATTCTCCTGGTGTTATCTGCCGCTTGTCTACCTCCGATAAACCCTACTTGATCCGTGTGAATTAACCCGGGAAGAACACTACCCACCCTGTTGGCTATAAGTTTAGAGTATATTTTGAGGTCCAAGTTAATCAGTGAAATGGGCCGGTAGCTCTTACAGTCTGCCGGGTCCTTTCCGGGTTTATGGATCACCGATATTGAGGCTTGGAGCATTTGTGCTGGGAATGAGGCCCCTGCTAAGATTTCATTGAATAACTTTAACATGTGGGGGGCTAGAATTTTTAAATATTTATTGTAATATAAGTTCGAAAAGCCATCTGGCCCTGGGGCTTTAGCCGGTTTTAGTGCTTTGATGACCCCAGAGAGTTCCTCCATCGTGAAGTCCGACTGGAGTGCCTCCCTTTCGCATCTCTTCAAAATGGGTAAATGTGCCTCTATTAAGAAGGTCCGTAAATCCTCCTTTGTTTTCGGATTATGGGTTACCTTATCTCCATTGTATAATATTTCGTAATACTTTTTGAATTCCCCTGCTATGTTCGCTGGGATGGAGGTAAGGTCCCCATCTTGGTTTCGAATTGCGTGAATGTGATAGTTTGGAAGCTTGTTTTTTTAGCTTATTGGCAAGTAGTGTGTCAGGCTTGTTAGCTTTTTCATAAAATTTCCGCTTGGACCAGGTCAATTCCTTCTCGGCCTGGGCGGAGAGGAGGAGGTTAAGACTAGTTTTAGTGGCTAGTATTTGAGTTAACGTGTGGGCATTCTTATTTTTTTGTGGAGGGAGGAAAGCTCTGCTAGCTGTTCCTCTAGCTTCAAAATTTTTCCCTCCCGTTCTCTTTTCCGTTTAGCGGCCAGATTCATAATGACCCCCCTGAGGGTAGCCTTATGGGCCTCCCACAGTCTGGAGTGCGTAGCCACACTCCCCTCATTCTCCTCGAAGTATTGTGTGAGCTTTTCCCCAATTTCCACCTGTAGGGCTGGGATTTTCAGCAAGATTTCGTTTAGTTTCCAGTTCGCTCTAGGTCTGTCTAGTGGGATTAGTGTGCACCGCAGCTCTATAGATGCATGGTCTGACCATGAAATATCATGGATCTCGGTGCGAGAGACCCCAGGGACCATTCTGTTGGATACAAGGAAGTAATCTATCCTGCTATATGTGTCATGTGGGTGTGAGTAGAAGGTGTATTCTCTCAGTCTCTGGTGTTGTTCCCTCCAGATGTCGAGTAGTTGGCAGTCACGTAACCCTTTTTTAATTGTTAGTATGTCAGATCTGTGTGTAATATTAGTGGATGAACATCTGTCAAGGTCCTCCCGTAGTGCCCTGTTCAAGTCTCCAGCGACAATGATATTACCTCTGGCCACTTTGTTGAGTTTCCCAAAGAAGGTAGAGAAAAAAACGGGGGCCGTCTCATTAGGGGCATATATTGTTGCTAGAGTAATTGGGAACCCTTGGATTGCACCTCTTACTATGAGGAATCTGCCCTCTTTATCTTTGAAAGTCCTATCGGGTACGAACGGTATTCTTTTATGAATTAGTATGGCCACCCCTTTTTTTTTGACTTTCGCGGAAGACAAAAAGTGTGTCGGGTAGTCCTTATCCAGGAATTTGGGGTAGTTGTCTTGAGAGAAGTGTGTTTCTTGCAGAAACAGAATTTCTGCCCCTTTACGCTTATAATCTCGGAAGGCGATTCTGCGTTTAACCGGGCTGTTAAACCCCTTAATGTTATGTGATACTAGCCTGAGTTCCTTACTCATTTAAAAGTATGAGATGACTTTGCTGCCGATATCTGTTCTTGATTGATGCACCTGGACCACAATCCCGACCTCCTCTTCTTCTCGAACTGCAATACCTCACTTCACCACCTACAGCAATACACAAGGGGGAGCACACAAGAGGGTACACCTGGGGGGACACAACAAACACTAGACAAGACAAAAGACAGTAGAATTCTCGTCGTCTCGGCGACGTCGCCTCCTTGACGAGATCACCGCCTTTGGGAAGCTGGACTCCTCTCCAACCGTCCGGAGGAAACGTGGGATGAAGTTCATTCACCCACCGCGTCCAGTCCCAAAGGACTTCACTAGGGCCCAGGAGATCCACCCTCCTCCCCCCTAGTGCGTGGCCCATGCGGATTTTTGAAGCAGGTCACTCCCCCCCACTCCTGCCTCGCTCTTCCTGAGCTTGAATGAATAAAACCTAACATATACTATGCATAACCAGAGTCTGTCCCGGCTTTGTTCACCCCTGTAGTGTATCAGGCTAATCCCTCGGTGTCATGGCCTCAGCAACCTGTGTTTCTTTGCTTCTCCTCCAGTTCTCGTCCCCCTACTTGAGGTCTGGTCCCGGCCACGGTGAAGCTGTCACCAAATAAAGAAACTCACCCCCGAGTGAAAGAGCGGTGATCTCCGACACCCCAACTACAGATGTCCAGTGATCAAGCAACCTGCGCTGAAACTGAATCCCTGGTGAGAAAATTTGCGGCCTACCTTTCTGATGATGGCGGCCCCCGACACAAGATGGCGAAGCAGCTCTAGAAGGCAGGAATCCACAGTGAACCGCAGGAGCAGGAAGAGAGCGGTGAGCGGGAAACAGGAGCGGGCGCACGCACCTCCGCACTGGTGAGAGACGTCTTCCAAAATGGCCGCCCCCCGGATACGCATCACAGCTGTGCCCCGGAAGGAGCGGCGCCATCTTGGAGGTGGCGCGGAACCAGCTCCCACCGGCGCGACCAGATGACGTCACCAGCAAGACCAAGGACAGCCGTAAGCCCATCAAGGCGTCCAGAATGCGCCGGATGACCCGCGCAGGCCTGGATTAGTCATCTCACCGGCCCGACGCGGGCTTTTTGAATTTTGAGTCTGGGAAGAATAGAAAGACATACGGGAAGGGAATTAGTATAGCGCCGTAGCGGCAGAACCATTAAGCGAGTAAGGGCAGGGTGAGTGATAGAGAGGGAGTTAGTAAGAGGATAAAAGCAAGTAGATGAGAGGAAATAAGCCGAAGTGGAGACATTTAAGGAGACAATACTATAAGAAGGAGTAAGGAAGTAGACTTGAATTTAAAGTGGGGTAGGGATGCAGCAAGTAGTAAGGAAGTGGTAGAGGGGAGAGCAAGGAGGAGAGGAAGTAGGGAGCTAGAAAGAAAGAAGAATAAATGTGGAGAAGTGAGGAAATCAGAAAGCTATAGAAATGTGCAAGTTAGATAGTGGGAGTGGTGACTGGAAGTGGAGTGAAGGGGGACGTGAAGTAGGACTTGGTAGGTTAGGTATCAAAGGAGGTAGAGAAGTGTTAGTAGGTTGGTGAAGACAGGTTGAGTGGGAAAGGAGAAGGGAAGTATGGAGCAGGGCGACACAAGGTTTAGATAGACAGATGCGATCGCTGGGGAAGGTTGAAATCAAAAAAATGTTTTAAAGCACTTTACTACATTTGTGAAGTAAGGCTTTAACCGATAATAAACAATACAGACCGGCGCCAATTAGTCCAAGGTGATACTAATGTCCAGCACTGAAAGAGTCTCAGAATAGTAGATAGCTGCAGTAGTATCTTCACAGCTTGTCTTCAATGATTGGACTCCATATGTATGTGCATGGGAGAAAAAATAGACAAAGAAAACATATCATAGTGCAGTATGCAAACAACCAAACATGCAGGACAAACAGGACAAGACAAACACTACATAAAACAGGCAAGGCTGACTAATCCTACAATAAAGTATTTATTAACACAATTAAAATGAAAATGATGAGGTAGCACACGTGGGATCCGGTGGGTAAAAACCGGAATCCTACTTACAGTACTGCCACAGGACATAAGCAGGGGTGTAAGGATAGATGGTAACCGGCAGCAGCTCCGTTTTTTCAGTCCTCAGACCTCCAGGGATCTCTCTCTCTCCGTGACCAGAAGCACGTCACACCACGCGGCTTGACGGATCTCGTGGAGCTCCTGGTGCTGTCTGTCAAGCTCAATCCGGAAATCCGCTGCTAGGAGGCGGGTGCAATCGCCGAATTTCCTTTCACTTGGCTGCAAGGCTCCCGCAGTCACTACCAGTCCTCTGCCACACTCAAAATGCAAATCTGCCCAACGCGTTTCGTGCGCATGCGCACTTCTTCAGGGGGTGAGCCTGTTTTATGTAGTGTTTGTCTTGTCCTGTTTGTCCTGCATGTTTGGTTGTTTGCATACTGCACTATGATATGTTTTCTTTGTCTATTTTTTCTCCCATGCACATACATATGGAGTCCAATCATTGAAGACAAGCTGTGAAGATACTACTGCAGCTATCTACTATTCTGAGACTCTTTCAGTGCTGGACATTAGTATCACCTTGGACTAATTGGCGCCGGTCTGTATTGTTTATTATTTGTCTTGTTTTTCCAACCTGTCTTGGAGTTGGTATCACCTGGCAGCCTAAGTTTATTATTATATATTTATATTTTATTGTGTGCACTATCACATTATAACATTATTGTCACTGCACAAGATTTTTTAGCGCTATATACACCCATTTTTTTCTTGTTAAGGCTTTAACCGAACATGAAAATCAGTATTCTGAAGGAGCAAGTCACACGCTTTTTATAAAAAAAAAAAATTTAAAACAGGATTGAAGCAGAGGGTCTCCCCAAGCTGAACCGCATTCATTTCAACTCTGGGACCCCCCATTTCGATAATACTTCCCTCCAAAGGGGGTGCCAGGCTATACGATAAAGGGGGTAACCAGGCTATACAATAAAGGTTACCACTGGAACGGTGAGCCCCTGGCAGCTACCTGGCACCATAAGCCAGGGGCCAGGCATTATAACATGTGAAAGTTAAAGTGTCCCCGGCCTTTCCACTTTTCATAGAAAAATGGAAAAAATGTGTGGTGCTCTGAAAAAAAGCCTCAAAATATGTAGTACAAAAATTGTAACGTTCAATAAATGTATATAATGATAACGGAAATGAAAAGCCCCTGGATAATGGATAAGGGATAGCCAATCCATAGGACACAGAACAATCATGTATTAATCACTGCTCCATTGTAATCTGACTAGTGGGCTAGGGCCCCCACGAGCACTGTAGTAAGGGGCCACACAATAAAGTGTCCCAGCATATAATGTCAGAATGGAGAATGTGCTTGTGATAAAATAACTCACAGTTAGAGTTGGTAATGTCCTTTTGGCTGTGCAGGTTTCTTCTTTCACAGTAGGGGGCGTGCTTCCGTTTTTTCTGGATGATTTGACACGAAGCAAAAGGAAAAAGCAGGCACTAATACTCAGGAAAGTAAAAAAAGGTTGAATGAAATCCAGGAGAGCGTGTGCCCATAAAAAAAGACTATTTTAATGGAAACCACAAAAAAATACAGCTACATTACGGGGTATACAGACCCCCACCAACGCGTTTCGAGCCGCGTTGGTGGGGGTCTGTGTATTCAAATACTTTCTAGGCAAGCTACCCACCTATCTGAACAAGCTCCTCACCCCTACCACGTCAGCACTTATCATCTGAGATCAGACTCCAACAGACTGCTCATGGTCCTAAGGTTCAACAAAGTATCCGGACGCTCCTCCTCATAGGCCTTCATTATACCACCGGCGGCGGGACACGCGCGCTACCTCAATGCGATGCGCTGCCCGAAACTTGCACTGCAGGCAGGAGGCATCGGGAGGCGAGGCCATGATGTCACGTGAGTGGTTCACTCTCATTGGCTGAACCGCTCACATGACGCTGCCATCGCTTCAGAAAATAAAATTCTTGGATCTGTTCGAAAATTTGCGCACTTGGCCGCCTCGTTGGTCACCCATTCTTAGTGTGCGCTCATAGGAAAACTTTTATTTGTTTTGGTGGCGCACAACGTTCTGCGCTCCGCCGCTTCGGGTATAATCACGGCCTTACCATGCACCCCAAAACTGGAACAACCTACCAGAGACTCTTGCAGATGCCACCAGTCTAAGTGCTTTCAAAACGAAGGCTGTCTCACATTTTAATCTGGTCTGTAACGGTTACATGCGCCTATAATATATATATTATCTCTAACTGTGCATGCAATGTCTTGTATATAATGTATACCATGTTCACTTAATGTAACTATGGATTTGTAACCATGTATCTGTCATCATAACTCTGTGCCCAGGACATACATTGAGAGTTACCTCATTTTCAAGTATTGCTTCCTTCCTGGTAAAACATTTTATAAATAAATAAAATATCCGAGGCCTAAGGAGCGAACACATGATTAGGAAATGCAGGAGGGGGGTGCAGGACCCTCCAGGACTGAATGGGTGAAAATCCCTCAGCTGCCCCAGGGACATCAACTTTAGGATTTCCTGTACAAGTATACCCCGGTTTAAGGACACTCACTTTAAGTACACTCGCGAGTAAAGACATATCACCCAATAGGCAAACGGCAGCTCGCGCATGCGCCTGTCAGCACGTCCTGAACAGCAATACCGGCTCCCTACCTGTACCAAAGCTGTGCGCAAGCGGGGAGACTATAGAGACTGTTACAAATGCGTTATTTACACCAGTTATGCTCGTATATGAGGATTGCAGTACAGTACATGCATCGATAAGTGGGGAAAAGGGAGTGCTTCACTTTAAGTACATTTTCACTTTACATACATGCTCCGGTCCCATTGTGTACGTGAATGCGGGGTATGCCTGTACCACCTGATAAGATTACACAAATAATGCAATAAATTGCACCCATTTAAGAAATATAGCGCTGTGCCATTTGTTTAAATAGAGCTGCGTTAACGTTCTGCCACCGTTAACCTGCGTTAATAGATGCGACCAAATCTGTACATCATTTTCTTTTACACTACATTAAGGTGAGACTATAATTACACGTTTATAATGTGAGGTCTATGAGCTGAAAGCGCAGCTTAGTGCAGGGGTGAGCAAACTTTTTATGCCGAGCCCCCCTTTTCATCCATAAAATTTCTCGGGCCCCCCTGCCTGACGTAATCAAAATCACATGAAAAAAAAAAAACCTTTATTAAACGGTATACAATATAAATCCAAATATGTCTATAAATACTTACATATTTCAACAGCTTGCGCTTGCAAAATTAGGCTGCGTCCACGCTGCCGCTGAGAGCGGTGACATCACCAACTCTCCAAGCCTGAGCGCAGGGTGTCCTGCATCATTTTGCAAGCGTGGATCGGGGCTATTTGTGTGTGGCTGTGTGGCTGTGTGTGTGCATTGACTTCTGCTGAGTGCACTTCAAAGTCAGTTTTGTTTGTCTCCCCAAGCGCTGAGCTTGGGAGAGCGTACGTGCACAAAGGCAATACTTTTGGGGGGCATTCATCCACCTCTTTGCTACCTCCCTTCCCTCTCCCCCCCTTTTGTTTCTACCTTCCCCTCCCTGCTCTTTGGCTTGCTATCCCCATTGTCATCCACACTCCTACCTACATTATTATTATTTATTATTTTTCCGTTTTCAATGTTTTCACTTTTTTTTATTATTTCTGTACATTCATAGTGTGATTGATACAGTGGCAGCCGACCCTTTCCCTCGCAGAGGATCGCAGCGAAGCAGGTTGCCAGCGGAGGAGAGCAGGAACACAGCGCTATTGCAGGGCAGACACCGGGAGGGGCGTTTGACTTCACCGTGCTCGGGCGTGCTCCTCCCCGTACCCCCGAAGCCCCTGCGCGCGTGCGCACACACCATCACGAGGCCGCCACCTGCACTATCTTGTTCAGCCACCCGCACACATCTTCGGCTGCCCGCCCGTGCACATCTTATTGGCCGCCCCTCGCGTACAGCTTTTTCATCCTCCCGCGCAAAGCGTCTGCCGGCCCGCGCACCCAGATTTCGCCGCACGTCGCCTGCGCCCCCCTAAATCTTGCGCCTTATTGCCCCCCACCAGTTTGCGCACCACTGCAATACAACACACACTCTCTCTCTCAATCAATCACCACATACACACCACATACACACACACACAATCCCCCCCCACACACACACACACACACACACACACACTCCCCCCCCCCACACACACACACACAATCCCCACACACAATCCCCACACACACACACACACACACTCAATCCCCCCACACACACACAATCCCCCCACACACAAACACACCCCCCCCCACACACACAAACACACTCAATCCCCCCCCATACACAATCCCCCCCGCACACACTCAATCCCCCCCACACACACACACTCAATCCCCCCCACACAAACATACACTCAATCCCCCCCCATACACACAATCCCCCCCCACACACACACACTCAATTCCCCCCCCCCACACACACACACGCAATCCCCCCACGCACACACTCAATCCCCCCAATCACACTCAATCCCCCCCCCCCCCACACACACACAATCCCCCCCACACACATACACACTCAATCCCCCCCCCCACACACACTCAATCCCCGCCCCCACACTCAATCCCCCCCCACACACTCAATCCCCCCCACACACACTCAACCCCCCCACACACACACACACTCAATCCCCCCCCCCCCACACACACACTCAATCCCCCCCACACACACACACACACACTCAATCCCCCCACACACACACAATCCCCCCCACACACACTCAACCCACCCCCCACACACACACTCAAACCCCCCCACACACACACACTCAACCCCCCCCCCACACACACACTCAACCCCCCCCACACACACACTCAACCCCCCCCCACACACACACTCAACCCCCCCCCCCCACACACACACTCAACCCCCCACACACACACTCAATCCCCCCCACACACACTCAATCCCCCACCCACACACACACAATCCCCCCCCCACACACACACAAAATCCCCCCCACACACAATCCCCCCCACACACAAACACACACCCCCCACACACAAACACACACCCCCCCACACACAAACACACTCAATCCCCCCCCACACACACACTCACTCAATCCCCCCCCCCATACCTTGTGACCTTGAGCAAGTCACGTTATCTCCCTGTGCCGCAGGCACCAAATAATAGATGTATGTGTAGGGATGTGGTAGGAGCCTCATATGTGTGTTCAGTTGGTGTTTTGACTGTTCAGGAGAGTCATGTGGAGGTCTGCGCTGATGCAATAGCTGTGAGTCTGTGCAGCTCAAGGCAGAGAAGCTCCGCTGAGGAACTACAACTCCCATGAGCTCCTGGGCAGTCACCTGACTTGAGGAGCCAATCGGAAGGCTAGAATTACGGGAGGAGGAAAGGGAAGCGTGGGGGAGAGGCTAGTCAGAGGGGATCTGGAAGGTAACGGAGGAGGGTGTATGCGTGCAGGGGGTCCGTGACCCGCCTGCATAGGCTAGCTTTACCCCGCAGGCCCTTAGGAGAAACCCCTGAGTCACAGTGTGCTGCTGTGCTGCAGGGACGGCCATAGTGCTAGCGATCAGTCACCTTACTGTGTACACAGTTAGGGACAAGCGTGCGGAGCAGGTTTGCTGGTGAGCTGCTTGGGACCAGACAGCTGCACTGCGGACATCCCAGACAAGCAAGGATTCGGCTGATCCTTTTCCAAGTATTACCGGTCACCGCCGTGACCGGAAGGTAGTAGATACGTCAAGTGCACCAACACCGGTCAACAGGCGCTGATCCCGCCTTAGGCATAACTATAGGGAGACACTAGCGAGTACACACCGCTATCGTACTATTACACGGACACGGTGTGTGGGGCACGCGGTGACGGGATAGAGACACTCATAAGAGCGTGGCTGAGCCACTATTGTACAGGACAATATTCCCTAGGGGTGTGGCCGAGCCACTGATGTTAGAAGGACATTATCCGTTAGCGGTGTTAGGGTATGATAGAGTATAAGTTATAAGATAAGTGTATGCATATTGGGTTATTGCCACGGTTCATATAGAGTATAAGTTTATTATTGCACATAGTAAAGTTGGTTGCACGCATTGTATCGGTGTGTTTCTTGCCCAGGGGAATCTTACATGACGAGGATCCTGGGTAAGTGGAGGCGCTGCGCTAATAAGTGTTACCCCAGGCTCCCAGCTAGCGGAGGCTCAGATCTCCTGGAGCCGCAGGTGCGCGCAGTTACCCGAAGTCGCTTAGAGTGTCAGAAAAAGGGCTACAAATGTCTTTTTTTATATAGCGCCATTAAATGTACATAGCGCTTCCCAGCAGTAATACATGTGACAATCATATAAATTACAAATAACAGGTCATGGGAATAAGTGCTTCAGACATAGATTGTAAGCTCTATGGGGTAGCGGCTCGCGCCTGCAAACATTCTATGTACAGCACTGCATACACTGGCGGTGGAAACATTACTACTGTTTTATATCAGACCTGACTGCTGATATAAACAGGACTTTAAAATCAGTTGCGATTCATAGAAAACCAGTGTGATCTGCCTGGCTTCTATCTAGGTGACGCTAGAGGGTGAGAGGGTGAGAGGCTGGTGTTGCTGTTTAGGGGGCGGGAGAAGAAATCATGGCGCCCTCCCGTGTGAGGCAGGACAGTGATAGCCACGCGCGGACCCCCCGGTTACCTGGCTGCAGGCAGGGCTTGCGGACCCCCCGGTTACCTGGCTGCAGGCAGGGCTTGCGGACCCCCCGGTTACCTGGCTGCTGGCAGGGCTTGCGGACCCCCCCGGTTACCTGGCTGCAGGCAGGGCTTGCGGACCCCCCAAATACGTGGCTGAAGGCAGGGCTTGCGGACCCCCGGTTACCTGGCTGCTGGCAGGGCTTGCGGACCCCCCGGTTACCTGGCTGCAGGCAGGTCTTGCGGACCCCCCGATTACGTGGCTGCAGGCAGGGCTTGCTGACCCCCCGGTTACCTGGCTGCAGGCAGGGCTTGCGGACCCCCCAGTTACGTGGCTGCAGGCAGGGCTTGCGGACCCCCCGGTTACCTGGCTGCAGGCAGGGCTTGCGGACCCCCCCGGTTACCTGGCTGCAGGCAGGGCTTGCGGACCCCCGGTTACCTGGCTGCAGGCAGGGCTTGCGGACCCCCCCCGGTTACCTGGCTGCAGGCAGGGCTTGCTGACCCCCCCGGTTACCTGGCTGCAGGCAGGGCTTGCGGACCCCCCCGGTTACCTGGCTGCAGGCAGGGCTTGCGGACCCCCGGTTACCTGGCTGCAGGCAGGGCTTGCGGACCCCCCCGGTTACCTGGCTGCAGGCAGGGCTTGCTGACCCCCCCGGTTACCTGGCTGCAGGCAGGGCTTGCTGACCCCCCGGTTACCTGGCTGCAGGCAGGGCTTGCGGATCCCCCGGTTACCGGGCTGCAGGCAGGGCTTGCGGACCCCTCGGTTACCGGGCTGCAGGCAGGGCTTGCGGACCCCCCGGTTACCTGGCTGCAGGCAGGGCTTGCGGACCCCCCCGGTTACCTGGCTGCAGGCAGGGCGTGCGGACCCCCCGGTTACCTGGCTGCAGGCAGGGCTTGCCCTTGGGCACCCGGTCAGCCCCGCACACGGTGAAGGTGTGAGTGTCGTCGCTCAGCCGCACGGTGACGCCGCGCTCGGGCCGTACGTGCAGCACCCGGCCCTGCATCCACACCAGGCCCACCTCCAGCCCGCCGGCTCCTTTCTCCAGCCAGAAGGAACCGGGCCGCCGCCGCACGCATTCCCTCAGCCGCCCCGCTAACATCTTCACCGGCGGGGAGGTAACCTGGAAGCCGGGCCGCGCTGCAGGCCGATCTCCGGCGGCCGCCATGGTCGCCATGGAGACAGCAAAACTGGCGCGCCTTTTCTGACATTGACAGGGGACCAATCGCGGCTCCTGTACGAGAGCAGCAACCAATCATAGGAGAGGGGGGCTGGGCTGGTGACCCTGCATTAACCCCTTCCAGGCTGTTAGTGTGACAACCCTCTATAAAGACATGTCTCTGTGTAATAAACCAATGTCAGAACAATACATGGCGCGCCTGTGTTTGTGTTTATTAAGCAGCAGTGTCACATATTCCAACATCTTTTTATAAATGTCAGGGGTCAAGTCTGCACTATGTCTGACCCCCATACAGGGGAAAGTGGTTCTTGGGTGAGCCATACTCCAGCTAACAGTAAACAATAATAATAATGACAACAACAAATATAATAAAGTTAATCTTATACTATATTAGTGAAAGCACTGTATGTTTGCCTGCCTGGATGTCCGGTGTCCCTAGGGGAAATCTCATTGGTCCCTTGGGTCGCCCGCCCCCGCACACCTCTCATTGGCCTGAGGCGGAGTGACGGCCCACACACACACACACACACACACAACACAGCAGCTCTATACACACACACACACACACACACACACACACACACACACAACACAGCAGCTCTATACACACACACACACACACACACACAACACAGCAGCTCTATACACACACACACACACACACAACACAGCAGCTCTATACACACACACACACACACAACACAGCAGCTCTATACACACACACACACACACAACACAGCAGCTCTATACACACACACACACACACAACACAGCAGCTCTATACACACACACACACACAACACAGCAGCTCTATACACACACACACACACACACACACAACACAGCAGCTCTATACACACACACACACACAACACAGCAGCTCTATACACACACACACACAACACAGCAGCTCTATACACACACACACAACACAGCAGCTCTATACACACACACACACACAACACAGCAGCTCTATACACACACACACACAACACAGCAGCTCTATACACACACACACACACACAACACAGCAGCTCTATACACACACACACACACACACACACACACACAACACAGCAGCTCTATACACACACACACACCCTCTGTCCGCCCCCCTCCCCCCCCCCTCACGTGCGCCATCCTGCACTGGCTCCGGACGGGAAGCGCGGCCCTCCTACCCCAGCCGCTCCCTTACCTCCCCGGCGCTACCACCCGCTCAGGTAAGTCACTGTGCGTCCCGCCTCAGCCTCAGGCCCACTGCGCGTCCCGCCTCAGCCTCAGGCCCACTGCGCGTCCCGCCTCAGCCTCAGGCCCACTGCGCGTCCCGCCTCAGCCTCAGGCCCACTGCGCGTCCCGCCTCAGCCTCAGGCCCACTGCGCGTCCCGCCTCAGCCTCAGGCCCACTGCGCGTCCCGCCTCAGCCTCAGGCCCACTGCGTGTCCCGCCTCAGCCTCAGGCCCACTGCGCGTCCCGCCTCAGCCTCAGGCCCACACAGGGCGCTTCCTACCGCCGCTCAGCCAGACGCCACATCGAGCGGGCGCCGGGGGGGGGAGCGTGAGTCTTAGGCCCACACAGGGCGCTTCCTGCAGCCGCCTGCACGCCTCACTCAGCAGGACGGCACATCGGGGGACCAAGCGGCCGCCGGGGGGGGGAGCGCGAGTCACAGGGAACGGGGGGGGGAGTCACGGGGAACGGGGGGGGGGGGAAATGCCCAAACATAAATTATGACAATACATATGCCCACCGCTCTCCACCCCCCCCCACTCCCCTTTCCCCCCCCCCACTCCCCTTCCCCCCCCGCTCCCCTTTCTCCCCCCCGCTCCCCTTTCTCCCCCCTCCGCTCCCCTTTCTCCCCCCCCCCCCGCTCCCCTTTCTCCCCCCCCCCGCTCCCCTTTCTCCCCCCCCGCTCCCCTTTCTCCCCCCCCGCTCCCCTTTCTCCCCCCCCCGCTCCCCTTTCTCCCCCCCCGCTCCCCTTTCTCCCCGCTCCCCTTTCTCCCCGCTCCCCTTTCTCCCCCCCCCGCTCCCCTTTCTCCCCCCCGCTCCCCTTTCTCCCCCCCGCTCCCCTTTCTCCCCCCCCGCTCCCCTTTCTCCCCCCCCCGCTCCCCTTTCTCCCCCCCCCGCTCCCCTTTCTCCCCCCCCCGCTCCCCTTTCTCCCCCCCCCCTCCCCTTTCTCCCCCCCCCGCTCCCCTTTCTCCCCCCCCGCTCCCCTTTCTCCCCCCCCGCTCCCCTTTCTCCCCCCCCCCGCTCCCCTTTCTCCCCCCCCCGCTCCCCTTTCTCCCCCCCCCCGCTCCCCTTTCTCCCCCCCGCTCCCCTTTCTCCCCCCGCTCCCCTTTCTCCCCCCCCCCCGCTCCCCTTTCTCCCCCCCCCGCTCCCCTTTCTCCCCCCCCCCCGCTCCCCTTTCTCCCCCCCCCCGAAACCTTTACAACAAATACTCACCTATTGTTCCACGAGTTACTTTCTCCCCGCTCCCCTTTCTCCCCCCCCCGCTCCCCTTTCTCCCCCCCGCTCCCCTTTCTCCCCCCCGCTCCCCTTTCTCCCCCCCCGCTCCCCTTTCTCCCCCCCCCCGCTCCCCTTTCTCCCCCCCCCGCTCCCCTTTCTCCCCCCCCGCTCCCCTTTCTCCCCCCCCCGCTCCCCTTTCTCCCCCCCCGCTCCCCTTTCTCCCCCCCCGCTCCCCTTTCTCCCCCCCCGCTCCCCTTTCTCCCCCCCCCCCCCCGCTCCCCTTTCTCCCCCCCCGCTCCCCTTTCTCCCCCCCCCCGCTCCCCTTTCTCCCCCCCCGCTCCCCTTTCTCCCCCCCCCCCGCTCCCCTTTCTCCCCCCCCCCCCACTCCCCTTTCTCCCCCCCCGCTCCCCTTTCTCCCCCCCCCCGCTCCCCTTTCTCCCCCCCCCCGCTCCCCTTTCTCCCCCCCCGCTCCCCTTTCTCCCCCCCCCGCTCCCCTTTCTCCCCCCCCCGCTCCCCTTTCTCCCCCCCCCGCTCCCCTTTCTCCCCCCCCCCCCGAAACCTTTACAACAAATACTCACCTATTGTTCCACGAGTTATAAATAATACTACCTATTACGCATTTACATCCCGGGCATCGCCGGGTCTCTCAGCTAGTAAATAATAATAATGAAAGATGAATAAATAAATCCTAATGAAAAAGAAATAAGTAGCACCAAACATAATGACAATATTTGTTTGATGTTAACATTTAATAATATGTAACGTATAAAGCACCAAACCCCTACTCTCTCCACCAGAAGTACAAGGCTAATTTCATTTAAAATAGATTTGAAGCAAAAGGTGACACTGTGCTCATTTGCATGTCATTTCCCAGAGTCCCTGGCTGCAGTGGAAGCTGTATGGGATAATGGTGAAAAGCAGGGTTGCAGACCTGTCTGAGACATGTGAATGTGCTCACAAGGGAGATTGTTATTTCTCTTTAGTTCATAGTCATTTTTAGAGCAAAGATCAGCAACATTTTGCCTAAGACGACATTGTTTAGGATATTTACTAAATTGTACTAGGCCAGCAAGGCACTTTACAATGCTGTACAGTAACTAAGGCCCGGGCCATAGAGGGGTGGGGAGAGCGGATGCGCGCTAACGCTGAGGCTCGCCTGCTTAAGTCAGCCCGATTCCACGGAGCCAGCGTGCGCGAAGGGAGCCGGGGGGAGGTGGTTGGAGGCGGGGCAGTGACGTCGCTGGGCCAATCGCCCGCGATGCACTGACGTCAATGTCACGGCGCCGTGACGTTGACGCTGCTTAAGGCTGATTGGATGTTTTCAGCCGACAGCGCGCTGAAAAACAGCTTGGCGCTCGGCTGAAAACTCCAAAGCCTGAGCACGCCCGCGGACGCTCGCATGAGCCCCCTCTCAAGGCATCCTCATTGAGGATGCAGGGGCTCAGCGCGGAGCGTCCGCACGCCTCAGCGCTGCTTGTCCTTCTATGGACGCAGCCTTAGACTCCTTACAGACTATTCACTTGAGTGGACCATAAAGTGTCTTATAGAGGGAACTCTAAGGTGTCTTAAGATGCATTAAGATATATTATGTATGGAAATCTTTATTTATATAGCGCTTTATAAGAGAGGCAATACAGTACAGGGAATTATAGTACAATAAGTGCAACAAACAAAATCAGACAATAGGAAAGGAAATCCCTGGCCTGCAGAGCTTACAGTCTTAATGCTAGATCCATGGAACTCTGTTGTGTTTACGCTAATAACGGGACATTCCTGAAATTGGTACCTGACCCTGTGTGGAAGGCAGAGACACAGGGGCAGTGCCTGCCAATATCATAAAGAGCAGTGCACTTCCTATTTAGTAGAAGTGTGTGTCAGAGTTAAGAGTTCAGTCCAGAGTTAGAGTCTGCTGAGTCTGTCACCTGGCTGGCCCAGGGTGACAGAGAGAGCCTATATCAATTGGCCGTTGGAGAAGGGGAGCCATCAGCCTCTGAGTAGAGCTGATGCAACCTTACTTAGGGAGGTGGACCAATTCCTCTCACCCTGTTTAGGGGGCGAGGGAAGAGCTAGCCCCACCCTGGGTGCCCTTGACCTGGGGTGGTGGCAGGGACACAGAGACCATCCTGAGGGAGAGCAGTCCTGTGTGGAGGAAGACACCCTGTACCTGATTGACAGTCTTGTTGCTGCTATTCTGCTGCTGTGAATAAAGAGCTGCGGCTGCTTTTAAAGATATACAGTGTGAGACTGGAATCTCTCATCCCCGGGGGGGGGGGGGGGGGGGGGGGGACGACTCTCTGGAAGGATTCCACCCGTATTCCTGGGGCTCAGAGATGGAGGTGCTGCACCATTAAATGAGACGAAGGCATTCACCCCAGAAACCTGATCCTATCATCCCCCATACCATCGCGGGAGACTCAGGCCCCCCTGTTGCCAGCAGGTATGCACCACACTCAGACACGTAGCCAGGCCCTAGTACAGAGGAGGGGGCCCGATCTGCGATTGGCCCAGGGAAGGGGGGCTACATTGGGAATGGCTGTTACTTTTCTTCATATTAATGGGTATCCTCAAAGCTAATGATATGCCAAAATGACGTCCATTAGCAAAACTACAATTGTTTCTTCACTTTTTCTGCTTGATGAATAGGGTGACCAGATTTCGAAAATGAAAAACCGGGACACCTTAAAAAATAATTTATTAAACAAATTACATCACGTGACACCTCCTGTTGCCATGACAATAAGACACTCTGATGCCCCTGCAGTGTTAGTGTGTATAGAGGTGGGGGCTTTGCTTGGGCCCTTCAACTCTTACAGCCAGGGCATTATTGGCCAGGAATGCCCAGTTCGGAGGGGATTACTACTTCAAAATGTATTTGATTCGTAACAACATCAAAAAACTGTAATACCAATAACTAACAACCACAGACAATGGTAATCTAAACCATCAAATAAAATGTCTACGGCCCTTGTTCAAGCATGTTTGCGGTACTTACCAGATAAATCAGTGCCTGCAATCCACGACTGTATCCGCCTCTCCGAGCGTCTGTAAGCAATCCAGCGTTCCTGGTGTGTGGCTGAAGAGGTGAGGGACTCCCTCCTCTCAAACGGAAAAGAAGAGCAAAAAATAGAGTTGGAACATACCTACACTACCGACACACTTTATTGAAGTGTGGTCGGTACCGCAAGCCGGGAAATCTCCCGGCTTGCTAGTGGCCGCCCCTCGGCGTGCCGCGCGTCATAGACGCGCGGTCACGCGTCATCGGGAGCGTGCGCCCCCTGCACGCGTGTCCAGGGGCTCCCCGAGGGAGCCCTGGTGTCCCGCGATCGCGGGACAGCGGCAGGGGGTTCCGGGGGACCCGGCGGACCCGGCAGCGGTAGGGAGAGCGCCCCGATCGGAGGGCGCTCTTCCGCTGCTTCGGCGTGCGCCCGTCACACTCGGGCGCGCGCCAGGCTACTGCTGCGGCACAGAACGGGCAAATGCTCGAATAAACTGTGCCGCAGCAGTATCATACAGGGATGAGAGAGAGAGACAGAGAATGAGAGAGAGAGACAGAGAATGAGAGAGAGACAGAGAATGAGAGAGAGACAGAGAATGAGAGAGAGACAGAGAATGAGAGAGAGACAAAAGTAATGTACTGTATAACCATTAAACCGTACCCCCTAGTATTCGTGTAATCATTGTCCCACACCCCCTATTACTCACGCTTTGGCAATACTGAAATGTTCTTTTGTCATGCCAACAAAGCTGATTTTGATTTGAGAGACACAGAGAGACACAGAGACACAGAGAGAGACAGAGACACAGTGGCCTATTCAGTAAGCGTCGATAAGGCTGCGTCTATAGCAGGCCTGCACAACATAACGGCCGCGGGCCGCATGCGGCCCGCCCGGCCTCTCTGTGCGGCCCGCCCGGCCTCTCTGTGCGGCCCGCCCGGCCTCTCTGTGCGGCCCGCCCGGCCTCTCTGTGCGGCCCGCCCGGCCTCTCTGTGCGGCCCGCCCGGCCTCTCTGTGCGGCCCGCCCGGCCTCTCTGTGCGGCCCGCCCCGCCTCTCTGTGCGGCCCGCCCCGCCTCTCTGTGCGGCCCCCTCTGTACGGCCCGCCCGGCCTCTCTGTGCGGCCCGCCCGGCCTCTCTGTGCGGCCCGCCCCGCCTCTCTGTGCGGCCCGCCCCGCCTCTCTGTGCGGCCCCCTCTGTACGGCCCGCCCCGCCTCTCTGTGCGGCCCGCCCGGCCTCTCTGTGCGGCCCGCCCGGCCTCTCTGTGCGGCCCGCCCGGCCTCTCTGTGCGGCCTGCCCCGCCTCTCTGTGCGGCCCGCCCCGCCTCTCTGTGCGGCCCGCCCCGCCGATTGGAGGTGCAGGGGGGGGGTGATTGGAGGTGCAGGGGGGGTGATTGGAGGTGCAGCGGGGGGGGTGATTGGAGGTGCAGGGGGGGGTGATTGGAGGTGCAGGGGGGATCATTGGAGGTGCAGGGGGGATCATTGGAGGTTCAGGGGGGGTGATTGGAGGTGCAGGGGGGTGATTGGAGGTGTGGGGGTCATTGGAGGTGCGGGGGGTTATTGGAGGTGCAGGGGGGGTTATTGGAGGTGCAGGGGGGGTCATTGGAGGTGCAGGGGGGGTCATTGGAGGTGCAGGGGGGTCTTTGGAGGTGCAGGGGAGGGTTGTTGGATGTGCAGGGGGGGTTATTGGAGGTGCAGGGGAGGGTTGTTGGAGGTGTAGGGGGGGTGATTGGAGGTGCAGGGGGGGTGATTGGAGGTACAGGGGGGAGAGTGATGTGAGTTGCAGGGGGGGAGAGTGATGTGAGTTGCAGGGGGGGAGAGTGATGTGAGGTGCAGGGGGGGAGAGTGGTGTGAGGTTCAGGGGGGGGAGTGATGTGAGGTTCAGGGGGGGAGTGATGTGAGGTGCAGGGGGGAAGAGTGATGTGAGGTGCAGGGGGGAAGAGTGATGTGAGGTGCAGCGGGGGAGAGTGATGTGAGGTGCAGGGGGGGAGAGTGATGTGAGGTGCAGGGGGGAGAGATGGGAGGTGCAGGGGGGGAGAGTGGTGTGAGGTGCAGGGGGGGAGAGTGGTGTGAGGTGCAGGGGGGGAGAGTGATGTGAGGTGCAGGGGGGGAGAGTGATGTGAGGTGCAGGGGGGTAGAAGGATGTGAGGTGCAGGGGGCGTGGGATGTGTGTGGTGTGCAGTGGGGTATTGTGTGTTTGTGGAGAGGGAGTATTATGTGTGGGTGAGGGGGAGAGATGGGGGTATGAGAGATAGATGGGGAGTATCGCAAAGGTTGATAGTGAGGGGTTCTGGGGGAGATATGAGGATGATGATGAGAGGTGCTGGAGGAGAGATGATGATGATGATTTTACCCGTGCGGCCCAAATTTTTTTTCCTTGGAGCATTTTGGCCCTTCTCGCTTTACGAGTTGTGCAGGCCTGGTCTATAGTATTTCAGAAGGAGGGAAGGCGCACACACGCTGCAATACACTTGCTGAAGCCTGAGCTTTTTAATGGCTTTGCAGGGTATGCAGCGGGCGCGATTTGGGGGCGTGGCAATGAATATTTGGAGGCGTGGCAATAACGTTCCGGCGCGGACGTCACTTCCCTACCTCACATCCCGATCCACCGGCATTTTTTCAGATGCAGAATCTGAAGCACTGTGCAGACAAGAAGAAAAATGCACACAATGCACACCAGAGATTAAAATATAGTAAATTATTTATTAATAAAACAAGAAATAACCGAGGGGATCCAACCCCACCTCAGTACATATGCGTCACAGATCCGGGTTCGGTTACAATGAACACAAACCACATGAATAATCAAATATAACTAAATGAAACTAAATCTATAAACAACATGACAAACGGTATATAAAATAATAAAAAGGAAGACAGTGTTCAATAAAACGGGATAAAGGAATCCTGGATTGGCTAAAAATATAGCTAAACAGCTGCCTGAGGCTGACAGAAGGAGACGTAGATTTACACTGAAGCCCAGAGCGGGTTCCGCGGCGAACGTATTGGGATCCGGACCGCGCCACCGCAGAGATGTTACCACCGCCCGAGCTCCCTGCAAACGCCATCTCGGCCTGTCAGAATACGCGCAGAGTGACCTGTCGTGACACGTCGGTTTATGTGTCTTTTTCAGTACAAAAACTTGTGATCAAACTTACCAGAGTGCTGTCTCCTGATCTCGTGCTTCAAACGGAATCGTGTGGTTTATTATTGCTTTATGGGACAAGCACCCAATTTTTTCTACATGCAACTGGAGTGCCGGCTGCTTCTGTGGAATATATATATATATAATTATATATATGCCAGGCCAGGACGCAAGATGCAAAACCTGCGCAATACTCTACACAGCGGACACAATACAAATACCACACAGGAATCGGGAATACAAAATCAGAGGAAGGTTCACCTGTTCCTCCAGCAATGTCGTGTTCCTCATCATGTGCATGAAATGTCCAGGGGGCTGCTACTACATAGGTGAGACGGGGCAGGGGCTAAACAAGAGAATGAACCTGCATCGCACAGCATCACACGCGGAACAAGAGACAGTCCTGTCGGCGAACATTTCTCTGACTCTGTCCATAAGATGGACGATCTGGGGGTTGCCATACTCAAAGTTAATCTTAAAACACCGAAATAGAGATGGTTGCACGAATAGAAATATATGCAACTGTTCGGGACACTTAGCGGTGGCCTAAACAGAGATCGAAATTTTATGAGTCATTACTGACACAAGTGAACTCTCTTCCCATGAGCGCTAAAGGCCATGTCTGTACATACTGTGCTATATGTATGCACACACAGCTGTCTCTTACACATACAAATACTCCTTGTTTTTCCATCCCTATACACCAATAGGGACCACATAGTATCTACACACACTTTTAGTTTTGCTACAATCTCTCACATTTCCACACCTACCCACACAATTTATATTAACTCCCACTCCACACACACACCTTTTGTAAAGCACTGTATAAACTGTGGGCTCTCCATTCATTTATATTCACACAGATACACACACACACACACACACACACACACACACACACTCTTACATCACTAACTTTCAGGAACCATTTAACACCTCTAGCCATAAATCACATTCACACAAGGGGGGGGGGGAGTAGAGACAAGCACAGATAACATTCCAAGAGACACTGTTTTTAAGTATACCCTTTGCTTGCTTCATTCATTGTAACACCGCCAGAAGAAGAGATCAGCGTATCTCGAAAGCTCGCACAAATAAAAGCATTTCGTTAGCCACAGAACGGTATAGTCTATTTATTTTTTGATTATATATATATATATATATATATATATATATATATATATATATATATATATATATATATGTGACACAAAGTATACCGCATCAACACAGTGCGTCACTGTTGCCCAGAAACTGTCTTGATTTATGATATAATAACAATGGACAGTGGTGCTAAAGGATAATGGATATGTATTACAACGAAAAAAGCATCCTTATGAAGAAGCACACGGGCATGCCAAGAAAGTGATAACAATACAAATGTATTACTGTGGGTTAAAAACAAGGGAAGAAAAATTGATAAAAGAGGAGGGGGACTCACATCTACCAAACATGTATTCCGTGAGGCAAAGAACAGCAAAAGTAATCACCAGCACAAGCAGCTCTGATCCAAGCATGCACATATACCTCTACACACAAGCAGCTCTGATCCAAGCATGCACATATACCTCTACACACACAAGCAGCTCTGATCCAAGCATGCACATATACCTCTACACACAAGCAGCTCTGATCCAAGCATGCACATATACCTCTCCACACAAGCAGCTCTGATCCAAGCATGCACATATACCTCTCCACACAAGCAGCTCTGATCCAAGCATGCACATATACCTCTCCACACAAGCAGCTCTGATCCAAGCATGCACATATACCTCTACACACAAGCAGCTCTGATCCAAGCATGCACATATACCTCTACACACAAGCAGCTCTGATCCAAACATGCACATATACCTCTACACACAAGCAGCTCTGATCCAAGCATGCACATATACCTCTACACACACTGCAGCTCTGATCCAAGCATGCACATATACCTCTACACACAAGCAGCTCTGATCCAAGCATGCACATATACCTCTACACACAAGCAGCTCTGATCCAAGCATGCACATATACCTCTACACACAAGCAGCTCTGATCCAAGCATGCACATATACCTCTACACACACTGCAACTCTGATCCAAGCATGCACATATACCTCTACACACAAGCAGCTCTGATCCAAGCATGCACATATACCTCTCCACACACTGCAGCTCTGATCCAAGCATGCACATATACCTCTACACACACTGCAGCTCTGATCCACGCATGCACATATACCTCTCCACACAAGCAGCTCTGATCCAATCATGCACATATACCTCTACACACAAGCAGCTCTGATCCAAGCATGCACATATACCTCTACACACAAGCAGCTCTGATCCAAGCATGCACATATACCTCTCCACACAAGCAGCTCTGATCCAAGCATGCACATATACCTCTACACACAAGCAGCTCTGATCCAAGCATGCACATATACCTCTACACACAAGCAGCTCTGATCCAAGCATGCACATATACCTCTACACACACTCCAGCTCTGATCCAAGCATGCACATATACCTCTCCACACAAGCAGCTCTGATCCAATCATGCACATATACCTCTACACACAAGCAGCTCTGATCCAAGCATGCGCATATACCTCTACACACAAGCAGCTCTGATCCAAGCATGCACATATACCTCTCCACACAAGCAGCTCTGATCCAAGCATGCACATATACCTCTACACACAAGCAGCTCTGATCCAAGCATGCACATATACCTCTACACACAAGCAGCTCTGATCCAAGCATGCACATATACCTCTACACACACTCCAGCTCTGATCCAAGCATGCACATATACCTCTCCACACAAGCAGCTCTGATCCAATCATGCACATATACCTCTACACACAAGCAGCTCTGATCCAAGCATGCGCATATACCTCTACACACAAGCAGCTCTGATCCAATCATGCGCATATACCTCTCCACACAAGCAGCTCTGATCCAAGCATGCGCATATACCTCTACACACAAGCAGCTCTGATCCAAGCATGCACATATACCTCTACACACAAGCAGCTCTGATCCAAGCATGCACATATACCTCTACACACAAGCAGCTCTGATCCAAGCATGCACATATACCTCTACACACAAGCAGCTCTGATCCAAGCATACACATATACCTCTCCACACAAGCAGCTCTGATCCAAGCATGCACATATACCTCTACACACAAGCAGCTCTGATCCAATCATGCACATATACCTCTACACACAAGCAGCTCTGATCCAAGCATGCACATATACCTCTACACACAAGCAGCTCTGATCCAAGCATGCACATATACCTCTACACACAAGCAGCTCTGATCCAAGCATGCACATATACCTCTCCACACAAGCAGCTCTGATCCAAGCATGCACATATACCTCTACACACAAGCAGCTCTGATCCAAGCATGCACATATACCTCTACACACAAGCAGCTCTGATCCAAGCATGCTCATATACCTCTACACACAAGCAGCTCTGATCCAAGCATGCACATATACCTCTACACACACTGCAGATTTGTGCACATAACGTAAGGAGATAGCTGTTGTTGTAAAATAGTAATTGCAGAAATGGAGGCAATAAATGCTCGAGTATTAAAGATGTAAATACATCACCATTAAAGCGTAGGTGTGAAAGGCCAATTTACAGATAGCCAAGGCCTCCTGTCATGGAAAAGGGTAGGGGTCCCACTCCACAGACTCTCACTCCAACGCATTCCGACTAAAACGGTCTTCTTCAGAGAGAAGAAGATTATATATATATATATATATATATTTTTTTTTTTGCATGTCATTTCCCAGAATCCCTTGCTGCAGTGGAAGTGCTGTATGCTGGTGATAATGGGGAAAGGAGGGGTTGCAGACCTGCCTAAGACATGCAGATGAGCATACAGTTGTATTTGCATATTTGCTTTCCTGTGGAGGGTTTTTGTCACTTTTTTTACTCACCATAACTTAACTCAGTATTATGGTATAGCCTATCCCATAGCCTCTTTGCATACCCAGTTAAATCAACCACACACTGATGAGACCCATTAAGGTCGAAACAGCTGTCTGTGGGTGGTTTTCTGGGTATGCACCTTAACCCTGGCTGTGCTCAAAGCTGTGACCATGCAGCAAGCTTAAGCCTATAGGGAACCATGTTAAAAATGGTTTTTGAGGCAAAAAGTGACACTGTGTGCTCATTTGCATGTCATTTCCCAGAATCCCTTGCTGCAGTGGAAGTGCTGTATGCTGGGTGATAATGGGGAAAGGCGGGGTTGCAGACCTGCCTAAGACATGCAGATGAGCATACAGTTGTATTTGTATATATATATATATATATATATATATATATATATATATATATATATATATATATATATATATATATATATATATATATATATATATATATATATATATATATATATATATATATATATATATATATATATATATATATATATATATATATATGAAACCAGGTGTCCCACCAAGGAGACAAAAAACAGCACTCAAGGTATATTGCAAAAGTGTATTTGAAAAAAAGCAGGCACATATAAATCCAACGTTTCGGTCCTGTATAGGACCTTCCTCAGGGGCGTGAGGAAGGCCCTATACAGGACCGAAACGTTGGATTTATATGTGCCTGCTTTTTTTCAAATACACTTTTGCAATATACCTTGAGTGCTGTTTTTTTGTCTCCTTGGTGGGACACCTGGTTTCCTGTAATTTTTGTTGAACAAGCACTTATTTCTTTGGAGCCTTTGAAGTGCCTGCTGTTATATATATATATATATATATATATATATATATATATATATATATATAAAATCAAAAAATAAATAGATGATATTATTTTTTTATTATTTTATGATTATTGAAGCTCGGCTAACACGGTACTTATACCTCTACACATATACCTTGAGTGCTGTTTTTTGTCTCCTTGGTGGGACACCTGGTTTTATATATATATATATATATATATATATATATATATATATATATATATATATATGTGTGTGTGTAAATATATGTATGTGTGTGTAAATATATATATGTGTGTATGTATATACATATATATATATATATATATATATATATATATGTATATGTGTTCGTGTGTGTGTGTCATACAAGAATCTATTATTATCTAAAATCAGTAACATATGTGATCTATTATGCCATTACCAATTGGACTGTAGGACTATAAAACCATTACGACTGAGTTGTAGCATTATCCTCTGATGAAATCAGCCGTGTGCTGAAGAAACACGTAGGTACATTCTTCTCGTTGCTATTGCCACACTATCCGTCTTGACGCCGGAAGGGAAGTTGGTACGCGAACAAGGCGAGACACCGGAATTACAGAGTGGAATCACAACTGCATACTATAGATTGCCGGAGGACCACACTGCAAGGGGCGCAGCCTATCGAGTTTCCCGGTCATCGTCCAAAGTCTGGAGCTGCGGATTGACCACCGGATTGACCACCGGATTACCACGGAGCACGAGCCTGTCTCATACAACGCTTTTACCAAACGGATGTTTGTGAGTTTGTTATTTTTATCTTGTCCAGGAAATGAAATTGTTAAACCGAATTTACACATGGAGCGGGCGCTTTCTCTTCTTTTTTTTTGTTTAGGTATCTATCGAGGAGGTGGTTGTTTCCCCGAAGAGAGCTGCCAGGACTCCAGAGGATGCCCGAATTGGATCCTTTTATGATTGAGTTATAACATAGCTATTAGAGCTAAGTTTCTGGACTGTTATTGTGTTTAGGCATAGTGTTTATTATTATTTTATTACAGCTACTTTTTAGTTATTAATTCTGGCCACTAATTCTCACTGCCACTATAATCTTTCTCTAGCCACAACCAAATTGCTATATCAGCTATATTATTTATTGGTTATACCAGGGGAGCTCGCGCCCCCACCCCCTCCTTTACCTTGATGCGGCGTCACGTGACCGGCAGCGGCATTTGACGAGGGTGACGTCACATGACCCCGCGGCGTAATTTAACACCGCGTTGCCATGGACACGAGTGACGCCGGCAGAGTCAAGGTAAGTAATAGCATTGCAGAGGCCTCACGCGATCCCCCGGCATTTAATTTTAATGCCTCGAGGAAGTGCGCGGGGCCTCTGCAACCGCCCGTGCGCCTCCCCCCCCCCCCCCGAAAAATCTCCCGCCCTCCACTTTGCGCACCTCTGGGTTATACCATATATATACACACGCACACACATATATACACACACACACAGACATACATATACACACACGTGTATGTGTGTATAAAACAGACAATATATATACATATAGTATGATATATATATATAAACATACTATATGTGTATGTATGTATATGTGTATATATATATATATATATATATTGCACGCGCACACACACATATAACGTTTTATCCAACTTTTTCATTTATCATTTGTAGAGAAAATGAACAATGTCGCCAAAAGCGCTATTTTTCAAAATGTAGCATCTCTACTAATTAGTGTAAAATGATACTTCATATAAAGCAGGTTATGGGACCCAGTATAAAATGACCTTCATGTCTCTTATCACATCCCAGTATATGGATATCTTCTATTATCACAAGCTGCTAACATGTGACAGGGCTCAGGGTCTGAGCCCAGAATGTGACATATTGAACATTCTCATTCTAAATTTCAAAAAATATTGTGTTGATTTCTGACCTGACTGCCGTGGTTACAGCTCAACCACTCTGTTCTACTGCATGTCACCACTTTCTGCCACAACCAGCTGACGGTGGATCTGCAAGGAGTTCAACGCTCATTGGCATCACATCTGTGGCTTGGTTAACGTATCATTTCTCCAGCTTTTTATTGTATTGTTTTTAAATAGATTATATTTATTTAGTTGAATAGATTATATTTCTTAGTACAATAGATTCTATTTATTAGTTTAATAGATATTTATTTAGTTTGATACATTATATTTCTTAGTTTAATAGATCATATTTGTTAGTTAAATAGATTATATTAACTAGTATTTAAGTCTCCCCCTCAGAGCCCAGATAAATATTTTAGGACCCTTGTGCATATTTCACATCTTTTCGGAGTCGCTTATTTTTTAGACCCTCGGAGCCGAAACCTAAAGGGGTCAGCTAAGAAAGTTCGGATCAAGAGGAGCCACACAGCTTAAAGACAGAACATTTCCAAGGGAGATGGAGACAATTTGGGTAAGATCTGATTAAAGGACAACCTTTGGGGAAGGAAAGGGTGATGGGGGAGTGTAAGAGGGGGGTGAGAGAGCAAGGTGGTGTGTCAGATTGGGGCAGAGCAAGAGAACGCAAAAATGATGGGGATTTGCTGCATACCAAAAAAAACAATTAGTGATACTTTTACCAGTGCCCCTTAGTCTCAGGGAAGACCGGCATTTCGTCCAATGTATACAATAAGATTGATGGAAAAGGGCACACAGATTTGAATAAAAAAAGATAATTTATTGTGCCACAGACTACAATGTTTTGGCTGCTGGCCTTTCTTTGCTGGATTTAGTGGGTTTAGCCACTTTACCTGAAAAAGACCAGCAGGCCGAAATGTTGTAGTCTATGGCAGTGCAAGAGAAAACAGGTTGGGGGGGGGGGTGGGTTCTCGCAAGGTCGCCGACCCATGGGTGAGGGTCCCCGGTGGAAACTAGTCCTGGACCCCGGGAAAGCTGTCTGTGGCCCATACAAGCTGAGTAACATGTAGAAAGGACACATGTATGTTCAGAATGAGTTAGCATGGTATTTTGAGAGGCATCATAGCAGGTCAGTGCAAGTCAGGGCAGAGCACTGCAAGGTCAGTCAATATGAGTATGAGGAAGGGTCCGATGGAGGAGTTGGAGGGTCCCAGAATATCTCTTAAAGCAGGGGTGTGCAAATCGAGGGGCGCGACATTTTCTTGGGAGGAGGGGCTCGGCGCTTACAGTGGCCCCTCGCTCTTCCCCACAGCATTTAAATTAAATGCCGGAAATCGCGCGCAAGTCCTCTGTAAGTTCCCTTTCCTTGTCTCCGGCGGCTTCTGGCGACAGCAACGTGGCGTCACATGATGTGGCATTGCCATAGCAACGTGATATCACATGACGTCGTTACATCAGAACGTCGGAGACAAGGTGGGGAGGGGGGAGGGGGGAGCAGGGAAAAAGGTTGCGCAACCCTGTCTTAAAGCATTGTCTTGCATACAGATCAGAGGCCAAGAATGGATATGGATATCCGATGTGAAGCCGGAAATAAGACAGAAAAGACCGTTTCGGGAGAAGAAGGTGAGTGATGAAATAGCCGTCACTGTGTAACTCTTCCAATTACCTGCAACTTCATGCAGAGAAATAGCAACGCTTGTTTTTAACGTGTTAAGCGCCTAATGGGGAATTCAACTGCTGAGAGGTTAAGGGAGTTACTCACCAAACTCAGCGACGTTTCTGTGTCTCTGTGATAACTCCCCTAGGACATGCCTGAAAACCAGAGGTTACTCAATGTATTTTTGATAAATAGAAACATGACCTTCTGGGGAGGGGTACATAATGGGTACTGGGCCTGGTGAGGTGGGTATAACGGGTACTGGGCCTGGTGAGGTGGGTATAACAGGTACTGGGCCTGGGGAGGTGGGTATAACAGGTACTGGGCCTGGGGAGGGGTGTATAACAGGGTACTGGGCCTTGGGAGGGGTGTATAACAGGGTACTGGGCCTGGGGAGGGGTGTATAACAGGGTACTGGGCCTGGGGAGGGGCGTATAACAGGGTACTGGGCCTTGGGAGGGGTGTATAACAGGGTACTGGGCCTTGGGAGGGTTGTATAACTGGGTACTGGGCCTGGGGAGGTGGGTATAACGGGTATTTGCCCTGTGGAGGGCGGTATAACGTGGTATTGCGGAGGGGGTATAAGTGGCACAGGAGCTCTTGCGATACAGAGTATCACTGTCCCTGGTTACAAACACTTCATGTCTCCTGCAGGTCAGGACACGCACGAAGGTGGTGCCCTTTGTGCCACCAGACGACGAGGCGGGCTACGAGGCGGACGACGAGGCATACGAAAAAGCGGGCGTCAAGTGGAACAATGAGGTGGGCTACAAGGCGGCC
Source organism: Ascaphus truei (assembly GCF_040206685.1). Lineage (NCBI taxonomy): Eukaryota > Metazoa > Chordata > Amphibia > Anura > Ascaphidae > Ascaphus > Ascaphus truei. The sequence continues at coordinate 174,594 of NW_027456965.1, forward strand.
GAGGAGGCAGACGTGGTGTACGATGACCAAGGAGCATACGACAGGTGTGGCCGGATCTGCTGCTTCACCTTTTTTAGGCGGAGGAGAAGACCCCAGGAGCAGGTAGGAGAATACGAGAGGTGCGGACAGATCTGCTGCTTCACCTTTTTTAGGCGGAGAAGAAGCCGGGAGCAGGTAGCAGAGGAGCCAGGGCGTAGATACAGGGGTATTCTAGGGGCCCTGAGAAGTTGGTTTGACCGCAGGAGAGGCAGATAAGATCAGGAAGGCTGCGGGAGGGGCAGGTACTAGAGGGAGATAGGGATATTGGGCGTGAGAGGGTGAGAGAGAACAAGGAGCAGGGCCGGAGCACGGGTTTCATGCGCCCGAGGCGAAACTTAAAATTTGTGCCCCAGTTGTATAAAAAATAACAAGATAAATAAAATAATAAAATAAACAGTGGCGTAGCTATCGGGACTGCAGGGGGTGCGACCGCACCCCAGCGCGACGCAAAATAAAAACAAAAGGGCGCCAAAATACTGGATAAAAAAAAAGAATAATAATTTAAAAAAAAAGATAAATAAATTAGAAATAATAAGAAAAAAAATAATAATGATTATTAATGCGCCCCTAGGACCTTTGCGCGCTAGGCGACCGCCTAATGGCCGGCCGGCCCTGCGAGGTATGCGGGAGGAAAAGGGGTGAATGGGATAGATATGCAGGGGGATGGGGGAGCAGGTGAGTTATACACAGGGGCACAAGGGCCCCATCACCCACATCTCTATATACTGAGTGTGCCCCTGTGTATAACAACGCTGATCTGTGCTGCTCCATCTGATCTCACTGCGCAGTGATCCAGGGACCCTCCGATCGCCATTTAATGGGGTCAGGAAGGAATTTTTTTCCCCCATTGCACAGCAGGGGTTATGTTTCGCCTTCCTCTGGATCACAGCAACAAATTGCCCTTTGTGCATGAATTATCAGTGAGATCTTTATACACCCTGCATTGGTCTTCACTCCTTTGCTGCCGGAGGGGCCTGCAGTGCATTGCTCTGCGTGTTACTATATTGCTCTGCAATGTGCTGCAGGCCCCTACCAGCAAAGAGATTCATTATTTCAACTTTAAATTTTTTATTGGAAAAATACATATACAGCCATTATTCCACAGCCCACTATCGTCTTTCCAACTTTAGTAAACATATAACATATTGCCTCTGAGACTCAACCATTTGAGGCTGTACATACAGGACTAGACAAACTAGACAGGGAAACAGGGGAAGAGGGTGGGGGAGGGGGGGGGGTGGATGGCCAGGCAAAATCGTGTCTTTTTCTTTGTGTCTCGGCCCTAATGATAGGCCAAAACCAAGGAGTTTATATGTGGCGGGTCCTCCTATGGGTTCTTTTTAGTATTAGAGTTATCTTATCTTGGGGCCGTGTAAAGGTCTGTTCTCCGCGCGTCACTATGTCTTTTTGTCTAATCTGACCTCAAAGGAGAACGCATTTATTTTAATTAGTGCAGGATTGAGGTGGCCTCCACTCCGGGGATGTCTGCCTGGGTCAACCATGGATCCCAGACTTTTAGAAAGTTTGTGCCGGTGTCATTAACTAAACTCGTTAATTGTTCCATCCGGCAGACGTGCCAAATTCTGTTTTTGATCTTTGGGATAATTGGTACCTCCTGCTGTTTCCATAGTGCTGCGATCTCGCATCTTGTGGCAGTGGCGAAATGCGCGATTAATTTATGCGACGCATTCGATATACCCTGGATCCGCCTGCCCAAGAGGAACAGCCACGGGTCCAAGGGGATCTCTAAATCGAGAATCCGCTGAATCCAGTCTCTGATTTGTTCCCAAATAGGGGCCACTTTAGTGCAAGACCACAGCATATGTCGGAGATCTGCAGGCTCCCCACACTGTTTAGGGCAGAGAGGGGAGTAGCCTTTTACAAATTTCGCTAGGCGCGTCGGAGTGTAGTACCATCTCATAAGGACTTTATATGCGTTCTCCTTTAATGTGGTGCAGATTGAGCTTTTTGCTGCCGCCTTAATAATTTCGTCCCATTCATCGTCCTCTAAAGTCTCGCCTAGATCGGATTCCCAGTGTCTCATATAACTCAGTCTGTTGTCTAGAGGCGACTTCTGACAGACCACTTCCCTGTACATTCTAGATGTGAGTCCCCTTGTGTCCGTAGCTCTAGAACACAGCTGCTCAAAATTTGTTCGCGCCGGTCGAATTGGCGTCTTATTGTAGAAATTTCTGATCTGGAGGTACCTAAAAAATTCGCTGTTTGGGATATTCTTAGAGGATTTAATTTGCTCAAATGATTGTATGGTCTTTCTGCTCTCCAGATCTAGTAGTCGGGACAATCCATTTTGTGTCCATATTAGAAAGTTTTTGCTATTCAGGCCCGGAGCGAAATCTGCGTTACCCACTATTGGTGTCATTAGCGATGTTTTGGTGGTCAGATTATATTTGAATTTCGTGGCCCCCCAGACTTTTAACGAATTGACCATGGTCTGTGTTAGGTTGTTCATCTTGCGTACCCCGGTATTGGGTAGCCAGATTAAATTGTGGAGTTCAATTGGTGCACAACAACTTTTCTCCAATTCGACCCATCTCCGTAAGCTTGGGTCTGTGTGCCATTGGAAAATCTGCCCTAATTGGGCTGCTTTATAGTAGGCCAACAAGCAGGGCACCGCTAATCCTCCGCCTGTTGTAGGACGTTTTAATATTCCTTTCTTGATTCTTGGGTTTTTCCCGTTCCAGATAAATTTCATAATTTTTGACTGGAGGGAGAGGATGTCTGCCTGTACTAAAGGAATAGGGAGGCTCTGGAAGAGATATAACATCTTTGGGAGGAGATTCATTTTCACGCTATGTATCCTCCCAATCCATGATATGCTCCCTTTCATCCAGGTTCGTAGATCCTCCCCCAGCGTCTTTATGATCTTGGGGAAATTTGCATTATATAGTGTTTTGTACTCCCTTGTGAGATACACCCCTAAATATTTGATGGCGGAGGGTTGCCATTTGAATTGAAAATTGAGGTCAATCAGTTTTTCGACTTCTTTTGGTAAATTAATATTGAGGGCTTCAGATTTGGACTGATTGATTTTAAATCCCGAAATTTGGTTGAATTTACCCAGTATGTTAAATACATTAGGGAGAGAGGTGAGGGGTTTGGTTAGTGTGAGTATGACATCATCCGCATAAAGAGCGGCTTTGTGCATTTGGTCTCCCAGTGGGATACCAGAGATATCTGGGCTATTTCTGATATGTGCCGCCAAAGGCTCAATACATAAAGCGAACAATAAAGGTGACAGCGGGCATCCCTGACGAGTTCCGCTTTTAATTTCAAATTGTTCTGATGGGGACCCTTGATATCTCACTCTTGCCGTGGGGTTTTTGTATAGCGCCAAGATGGCCTGCAGGAGGCGTCCTTCGAAGCCAAATGCTCTTAGTGTTTCCGCTAAGTAGGGCCAGTCTATTCTATCGAAGGCTTTCTCAGCGTCTAGACTTAACACCATGGAGTGAATTTTTCTTTTTTGGGCCAGATCAATTAGGTCAATGATTCTCCTGGTGTTATCTGCCGCTTGTCTACCTCCGATAAACCCTACTTGATCTGTGTGTATTAACCCGGGAAGAACGCTACCCACCCTGTTGGCTATAAGTTTAGAATATATTTTGAGGTCTGAATTAATCAGTGAAATGGGCCGGTAGCTCTTACAGTCTGCCGGGTCCTTTCCGGGTTTATGGATCACTGTTATTGAAGCTTGGAGCATTTGTGCTGGGAATGAGGCCCCTGCTAAGATTTCGTTGAATAGCTTCAACATATGAGGGGCTAGGATTTTTAAATATTTCTTATAATATAAATTCGAGAAGCCATCTGGCCCTGGGGCTTTAGCTGGTTTTAGCGCTTTTATGACCCCAGAGAGTTCCTCCATCGTGAAATCCGACTGGAGTGCCTCCCTATCGCCTCTCTTCAGACTGGGTAAATGTGCCTCTTTCAAGAAGGTCTTGAGGTCTTCTTTTGTTTTGGGGTTATGGGTCACCTTATCTCCGTTATATAGTGCTTCGTAATATTTTTTAAATTCTCCCGCAATGTTTGCTGGGATGGATGTAAGGTCCCCATTTTGGTTCCGAATCGCGTGAATGTGGTTATTTGGGGGCTTATTTTTTAGCTTATTGGCAAGTAGTGTGTCAGGCTTGTTGGCTTTTTCAAAAAATTTCCGCTTAGACCAGGCCAATTCCTTCTCAGCCTGGGCGGAGAGGAGGAGGTTAAGACTTGTTTTGGTGGCTAGTATTTGAGTCAATGTGTGGGCTTTTTTGTCTTTTTTGTGAAGAGAGGAAAGCTTCGCTAGCTGGTCCTCTAGCTTCAAGATTTTACTCTCTCTTTCCTTTTTTCGTCTAGCGGCCAGGTTAATAATGACCCCCCTGAGGGTAGCCTTATGGGCCTCCCACAGTGTAGAGTGTGCGGCCACGCTCCCCTCATTTTCCTCAAAATATTGTGAAATTTTTTGCTCAATTTCTAGCTGTAGAGCTGGGATTTTCAGCAGAATTTCGTTTAGTTTCCAGTTCGCTCTGGGTCTGTCTAGTGGGATTAGTGTGCATCGCAGCTCTATAGATGCATGGTCAGACCATGAAATATCATGGATCTCGGTATGAGAGACCCCAGGGACCATTCTGTTAGATACAAGGAAGTAATCTATCCTACTATATGTGTCGTGTGGGTGTGAGTAGAAGGTGTATTCTTTCTGTCTCTGATGTTGTTCTCTCCAGATATCGAGTAGCTGACAGTCGCGTATTCCCTGTTTGAGTGTTAGTACGTCGGGTCTGTGTGTATTTTTAGTAGCTGTACATCTGTCAAGGTCTTCCCGTAACGTTCTATTCAGATCCCCCGCGACAATGATATTGCCTCTGGCTACTCTGCTGAGTTTTCCAAAGAAGGAAGAAAAAAAACCCGGAGCTATCTCGTTCGGGGCGTAGATTGTTGCTAAGGTAATTGGAAACCCTTGAATTGTCCCTCTCACTATAAGGTAACGTCCCTCCTTATCTATAAAGGTCCTGTCATGTAAGAACGGTATTCCTCTGTGAATTAGTATAGCTACCCCTCTTTTCTTGACCTTTGCGGAGGACAAGAAGTACGTCGGGAAGTCTCTATCTAAGAATTTGGGGAAATTATCTTTGGAAAAGTGGGTTTCTTGTAGGAACAGGATTTCTGCCCCTTTACGCTTATAATCCCTGAAGGCGATCCTGCGTTTGGTCGGATTATTGAACCCCTTAGTGTTGTGTGATACGAGCCTGAGTTCTTTATTCATTTGAAGGAGTGAGATGGTGGAGCTGCTGATTCTCTGGGCCCGATCTCTATTCTTCTTTCCGTCTCTCGTTGTGATGCCTCACTATGCCCTTGGTTGTGGGGCTTACTTCTGGAGCGGTGTTTCTTCCACTTATTCTGGTTCGGCACTCTCTCGCCTGGGGGGAAAAAAAGGGAGGGGCACACAAAAGGGGAAACCGGGGGGGACATAGACAACACATAACACCTTTCACAGCATATACTTTCTCGACGTCTTGACGAGATCGTCCTTCCGTCGAGATCTTTTCCTTTAGGTTTCCGAACTCTGTTCCAGTAGTCCGGGGTTGGCTTGGAGCGGGTGATGCCCCGTCCAAGAGTCCTGTCCCAAAGGTTTTCACTAGAGGCTGGGGGAGACTCCCTCCCCCTCTCTAGTGTGAGGCCCATACTGACGTCGAGGTGTGTCACCGCCAGTGGCTCCTGCCTTGCTTATCTCTGAATCTTTTTCTTTGAACAAAACCCAACGATTAGTGGGTGTCCCCTTAACCCAGCTCTAGCCTGTCTTATTGTAACCATCTCTTCCTAGCCATATCTCTGCTGAATCTTCCTTTTACTGCCCTTGTTTGTATCTCTTTATCCTGTGCTTACCTTTCCCGAGCTTCCCCTCTCCTAATGTGTTAAATTATGTATTAACTCTACATCTAACTTTGACTGTATAATTTGTCTTCTTAGTCTTCTTCTCAGCCATCTGCGCAGAATGGTGTCTACACTAGCTTATTTCCTTCATAACCTAAACTTATCTACCCTTTTCCCAATCAACTTATCTTGCTCTTCTCTGTTACTTGTTTTTGTCCCTTCCTAGCCTACCCACACTTACTAGCCTATCTCGGCCCGTTCTGTCACTTCCCCCTACCTCTCTTCTCTCAGTCTCCACTCTCTACTCCTTCCGCACCTGCTCTACTATCCTTTTGTCTAACTTCCTGTAAGCTTCCTTTCCCTTAGTGCCCCCTTACTATCATCCTTCATCCGCTTTTTAACTTGCCTATTTGTCTCCTCCCGTTCCCTCTTTGCCGTTCTCTAGCTCTGTTCCGGCTTCTTTTGTGCTGCCGATTCAAATTTCCCGCTGGCGGTTTCATTTTCGTGGGATGGCCCGGGCTTGCCTATTGTGCCGGTCCGGCGCTTCTTGGACACCTATCGGGGCCTCTGGTGGTAGCTGTATCGGCCGCAGACGTCATCAGCGTGCGGCATCGGGGTCCGTCTTTGTGCCACCTCCAAGATGGCGTCGCTCTTTCCGGGTCTACCTTATGACGTGCATCCGGGCCGCCGCCATTTTGGATCTTGCGTCTCATCAGGCTGGCAGCATGGGCGTCTGTTCCTGCTCCTTGTTCTTCCGGCTCCTGCGCTTCACTGTGGGTTCCCGCCAATCCAGGTACCTTCGCCATCTTGGAGCGGGATTTGCTGAAATGGTAGGCCTTTGATTTTTTGATTATGTTTACTTTTATGTCTTCTTTGCTTTTGCTCCATTGATGTCGTTCTCCTCCTGGTGTGTTAGGGGGAAGTCATCGGGTGTTAGGTGTCTATTGCACTTCCTTTGGGGGAGTGGGGCCTATCTGCAGCAGAGTGTCTCTGGGGACCGGGGACCCCCTTTTAATGTTTTTGTTTGAATGTAACTTGTTATGAAGAACTGCGGCCATTGCCGAAACTTTGGTTTTAACTTGTGGACGTCTTCCCTTCATTCTTTTCCACTCTGCCTTCTGGGAGATTTGGTGTTCTGCTCCCATATGGGTTCTGGGAGTGGACTCCTCGGGTCTGAGACCACGGGGGCCTCACCCAGGCCCAACTTATGTAGGAAGGTTGGTCCTTCTTCCGGATCTTTTATTGTGGTCACTTTGCCTCCCCTCGCCACTAACAGACCAAAGGGGAATGTCCATCTATATCTGACCCCTTTCTCTCGTAGGACCTTCGTGATCGGTAGCAGGGATCTGCGGCGAGCCAGTGTCACAGGGGACAAGTCCTGGAAGACCGACAGCCTCGTGCCCTCAAACTCCACTACAGGTAGGGGTCTTGTTTTATGGAGAACTGCTTCTTTGGTCCTGTAGTGGTGCATCCGGAGCACAATGTCCCTGGGCTGCTCATTTTGCAGCGGTTTAGCTCTTAGGGCCCGGTGGCACCTGTCTAGCGTCAGGAGGTCTTTAGGAGTGTCTGGCAGAAGGGTCTCCAGCCATCTTGTTATGTATTCATCGCAGTCCTGAATAGCTTCAGCGATCCCTCTAATCCTGAGATTATTTCGCCTATCTCTATTCTCGGCGTCCTCCTGACGCTCCTGTAGTGCATTCACCTGCTCCTGGAGGTCCTTGAGGTTCCGGTCTTGTTTTTTGATCGCCTTAATTGAGTGGTCCACTTTAGTTTCTAAAATGTTTGTCCGTTCTCCTAGGCCCGACACTTCTTTCTTGAGGTCTTTGATCTCCGCTTGGAAGAGTGTTTTTAGATCCGTATATAGTTTAGTGAAGTCTCCCTGTCTGGCCGGGCGCATCGCCTGTTCAGCATGCTCTTCTTCCTCGCAATCCGGCTCTGAGTCCGAGCCGGCATTTTAATTCGCCGCCATTTCTGTCCCCGCTCCGCTCATTCTGGCGCGGCTGAAGTACTCCGGCATCCCTTTCTTTTTTGCGGTTTTAGGGCCTTTCTTTGACATCGCGGGGCGGTATTATCTTTAATACGGGGAAATTTGAGTGGTTTTGGGGGTCTTGTTGGGTGTTAGCTCGCGTTTTTCCTCAAGCAAGGCACGGAGCTCTTAGCCTATGCGACCATGTCTCTCTCCGTCGCGCATGCGCCTCGAGATTCATTATTTCAATAAAATACTCTCTTTAATCCAACCTATGTGTAGTGTCTTTTCTATCCGTTGTATCTATTGCTAACAGCTCAGTGATTCTTCCCCAGGTCATTGCACTAGTGTCACGCTGCCAAGCCGGGTGTGAGGGAGATTTATAGGGTCACATATACACTTCTGCCAAAACACGAGTGCAAACAGGAAGCCCCTCTGATCTCATATCTTTTATTACACAAAACGGTATCTAAAAAGGTAAAAAGAACATACATGGGATTCTGCTACAAATATCTCTCTAATTACAAACCAATTAGCAAATCATTCAGATTAGAGTCGAGCGAAAAGAAAGGGTTAAGTATCTCATGTACAGTATATGCAGTGCAGGCTGTTCTGCGCATTACATGCAGGGGACAACGTTTAGGGGATATAAGTAATGCTGATCTCAGAGCTGACCGGCTGACCTGCTCTTCTGGCTGACCGGAGGACCTGCTCTTCTGGCTGACCGGCTTCCCTTCTTCCAGCTAACTGACCTGAATTGTGGCCCCTGTATCTCCCAATTAAACGTTTTATTGGCATATTCTTGTTTGACTCGTTCTATACAGACATTTTCTATATATTCATTGTGGGATTTGATAACATCTGTAAGATCTCTCAGAATATCACATTCTGTACGTTTGTGCTGAATATTTTTCCATTCTCAATTTACTTAATATTAGTTTTTGGCTTCAATTATTTATATCGAGCCCAAAATACCTTTATACAGGATGCTGTTCCCTTTATCCCACAAATGCTGCTTCATTAAAGCCCGTGGGTGGCACTTAATGCATTCTCAGACTTTTAGGCAACATCCCTAATTTCCAAACGTGGGATAAAATCTGTGCATATTTAAATGGTTAATTTTTCCATTTTTCCATTGTGACAAAATATCAATTTTCTCACTCAGACTACTAAATCCCTCCCCAAAAATATCCGTTTCACATAAAAGTGTGTGCGCGCGTCTCCTTCCGCCTAACTGGCACGTCGTCCTTACGGGCGCCACTCCTTGCAACTCCACGCTGCCCTCCAGTGGTAAAAGAAATAAGATACATTTACTGTACTCGTCTGGCAGCTGCTCCCGTATAAGGTGGGTAACTCTGTATTAGGGGTCTTGGTAGAGTATATTTTATACTTATGTCGGATAGATGAGAAAATAATATTCCTAACAGGTTATTGTGAGAGGCCTTGGATCTGATCCTATATGCACGCAGCCCTCGCCTCTCTGACCTTGAACACATACTTCAATCTGATTTTTTGAGACTTGAAACTGGATTTCCCAAAACAAACTGATTTTAAACACTGACAAGACTGTAACAATGGTATTTGGGACCAGAGCTAAATTGCTAAAGCTGCCAATGACAGAGCTTCAGATAAAAACCAGCTCTAATACCATCCTAGCCCCTGTTACTTGTTTGAAATATCTGGGCATATAGTTCAACTCCCATTTAACATTTGGGATGCACATTGATACCCTGACATCCAAATCCTATGCCAAACTAGGTGTACTTTACAGGAACAAATCCTCCCTAAGGCCCTCATGCAGTAAGCAGCGATAAGCCACTTATCACCAGTTTATAGCCAAAAAAGCCTACAGCGATTCAGAAAGCCCAGAGAAGCTGGCGATTAGAGCAAAAATAACCGGGGTTTTTTTGCCGGAAAATAAATAAATAAATAAAATCGGCAGACGCGCGGTGATAAGCCACTTTTCAGCACTGATCGCCAGTTTTTCAAACACGCTCAATTCTATAAGCCCTGATCAGCTTATTGCGGCTGATCGCCACTTTAAAATTGCTGTTTCTTCTCCAAATTGTCCCGCCACAAAAGTTGGCAAGAAGGTGGGGTGAAGCTGCGATGAAAATAACATGCATGTGTCCCAGAGCTGATATCCATTAATATCAGCACCAGAGACCCCCGGCATGAATCCGATGCATAAAAAATGCATTTACAGGCAACTTCATTACCGCCAAGGCAATGAAGGGGTTATACACCCGTGCCAGGCTTATTGTGGGTAGCGGGGGTGGGTGAAGGTGGTATTTGGCCCTGGGTGGGTGTTTAGGCCTTGCCAGGGGGTTGCAGGATGACTTAACCTCTTCTTTAACTTCGTGGTTAATACCGCTAAGGTAATGAAGGGGTTAACCCCTCCCGCTACCCCCCCCCACCCGGTAGGCCTAAACACCCATCCTTGGGGCCAATACCCCGTTCATCCACCCCCACTACCCACAATAAACAAAAATACACATAACAGCCCCACTAGCCACCTCCTAGGTCCCTAATAAACCATTACAATATTCATAAAACCATTATTTTGTTTACACCCAGGATTATTACATGGGATTAGGGCTATGTTATTCAGTGAGGGGTTGTATGTTTGTATTCGTAGGGACAGGCAAGGCCGGAGTCAGATGGGTTTCTCCTGCCTCTGTCCTCCCTGTCTCCTGACCCTTCCTGTAGCCGGACAAAGAAGAAGAAGCAGGCACACGGTCTTACTCAAAGGAGGTTTAATATGCCATAAAGTCCAACGTTTCGGCAGTCTAATACTGCCTTTCTCAAGGTGAAGGCTACCAAACACAAGAAAACAGTCACAATATATACCACCCCCCTGATACTCTCCCCGCTCTGCCACATAACCAGGATGTTGACGCCCCCTAGTGACGTCAGAGCTACCATATGGCGCCCCCTAGTGATGTCAGAGCTACCATATGGCGCCCCCTAGTGACGTCAGACGTCTAGGTCTAAATCCCTGGCAATACAGCATAGAGCTGTCTTGGAGGAATGCAGCCACAGCCACACCTCTCCCCAGACTGAACACTCCCCCATGATGACGTCAGCGTGACCCGCCCGTCGGGGGGAAGGGGGGGGTGTGCACCAATCAAGACTGTACTCACAGGGCTGGACAAAGATGTATCCGTCGCCATGGGATCAGTGTCAGAGCAGGGAGGAGTGACACACTCCTATAAATCACCCTGAAAGTGTAAATAAACCACACACCAAAATATTCATAAAGCATATGTGCACAAAACTAATACAGCAATATACTATTAAAAACATGTGACTGTATACTGCTGATGACATCAGTATAATCCTGCAAAGTTACCGTGAAATGCCACATAAGAATATGCAGTACATCAGTATTTAGAATATACTAGTGTGTATACCTAGTCAGAAATGGGTACACACAGCCAGGGGGGGGGGGGGGGGGAGAGAAGGGGGAGGGAGGGAAGGGAAAAAAACCACACAAAAAGGATAATTTTCCCAATAGGTAAGTGCAGAGTCCATGGATGGTGCAAGATCAAATATGCCTGTAGAAAGACAAAAAATTACCTTCTATTAAGGAAGCATTTTAAATTCTGTTGCTCATTAAGACCCATACCGTTGCTGGTATTTAAAGCATGTATCCAGAATGCTTCACGTCTCAATAAGAAAGTCTCCCTATCTGGAGTGAGAAAATGTGAAAAGATATAGTGCGCTACTACAATCAAAAAAAGTGAGGTGATATAGTGATGTACAAAAAGAGGTGACCTTTAAACACGTAGAGTATATGGAACGTCTGCAGCTGTGGCACCAGGGATGGCTCAAATACCCCCTAATAGCAAACAGAAATACAAAAAAACACAGCGCACAACGCTCATAGTGCATTAAAAATTATATTAGTAACCACAAAATAAAGGTGAGTATTAAGCGTACATTTAGATAGAAAAAACAATCATTTCAGGGTTAATGTTACCCAAGCACCAACGGACGCCAATAGAGATGTCGTGGCTCTCTCCTTCTCAATCCCTCAGCCTCGGGGGTAGGGCCTGGGTGGTCTTCCAATCGGTTAGCTGTTAGTACAGCCCTCAGCCTCAAGGTAGTACTTAGGAGGTCTCCAGTTCAGCTGAACAGCAGTACAGCCAATTCGCCGTGCCAAGCAATAATGTCTTTCACTGTTCCAGTCTCTGTAGCAGCGGAGCACACGCTGTGGGGCGTCTATTTTTAATTTTTATGATTCTCCCGCTTTGGGGGGTGACTGAATTGACTACCGGTAGTCAGACTGTTACAGACCGAGCAGCTCATGCATCTAAAGTTACCCGGTCTGCCACCCTCCAGAAAATGAGGAGTTCTGTAGTTACCCTCATTATCTGCATGTATCAGGCTATCCGCCAGATTCCTCCCTCTTTTGAATGCCACCATTGGTGGTACACAGCAACTTTCAGATAATATATCATCATTTTGCAGAATATGCCAGTGTTTAAGACTGGTAGATTTAATAAAACCACCAGCTTGACTGTACGTAGTAAGCAGGAAGGAAAAGACTTGGATCACAACTATGAAAAAACGAGAACTGGAGGCTAATAGAAAAAATAACAAATTATTTATTGGGACATAACTAATTAAAAAGAGAAACCTCTCGCATGGTGCGCTTTATCAAAGAGTAGTTTCACTGGTCTTAATCAAACTCTTATATGGTTTACACCCTCAAAAGCACCGCCCACCTGTGTCCAGGTAAACACAAACCCCCAGGACACAAATTCCCTGTGAAATGAAACACAGGAAAGGGGCGTAATGCTCAGAGGGAAGAGATCCACATAGAGGGAATAAACAGGTAAAAAATTAATAAAAAAGACCAATCACATACAAAAGAAATATCAATAACACATATATATCAACTGTGGAAACATAAACATACACATGTCCAAATCTATAGTGAATATTCAATGTATATTTAACCCATTGATTTGTTAATTTTAATATCATAAGATGGCATATGAATGGTATATCATCAAACTCCTAGACACAATAGATATGGTTTAAAGGACATATGTAAAACACAATATTATTCTAGAAAAAAGTAAATATATAGTTAGAAAAAGGAAAACAAATAATAAATAATAAAGAAGAATAGATGCCAAAAGAAAATGTAGGACAATTGAATTCATTAATAAATATATATCTTATTTGATCACTAGAAAGCAGAAAAAAATGACAATAATAAATAACTTAATAAACAGACAATCATTATTATCATCGTGAGACGGAAGCATAGCAAGAATACTCATACAAAATGTTCATGAAAAATGTTTTAGATTTAAAATTTGTCCCTGAAGAAGCTCCTTTGCTGGAGGGAAACGCGCGTTGGACGCGCAATGTTGTCAGTCTCCTACTTGGAGCTGTTTTAATGTAGTGTCAGCAGTCTCCTGGCTCTAACTGTGTTGATCCCATTAGTTAGTTATTTATTTAATCCTTTAATTTTATAGTGAGTGTGCCTGCTTTCCTTGCACAGCACTGCCGTGTCTGGCAGGTCTATGCTGCAGTGTATGTACTAAGTGAACTTAAAGTGATTTGTTACCGGCGCTAACCACACCCAATCTATGATAAAATAGTGCACAAAATTAAAATTCAAAATAAAATGTGTCAAGGTGATCACTGATCAAATTCTCAACCTTCCAGGAATGTGTACAGATTCCTTTCAATAGTAGCTTGTCCGGGATGGGAAGGGAGCGAAGATAGCAGGGATACACCATGAAAAATAAAAAATAAATGCATACAATAGTGTAATAAGTTCTTTTCAATCTGGATAAAACATGTATGTCTTGGCTCTATAGCAATGCCTACTTACAGCAGGTCAAAAGGTAAAAAGCATTGATCTACACAGCAGGTAGAAAGGTGTCAGGATCTTCAGGAACAACAGCCCAGGTTTACAGCATAAGAAATCAGCACCTCAGCTCAGACGTCAGTAGATGTGAGTGGATCAGAGACATGCAAAAGAAAGGCAGACCATAGTGTCGATCGTGCATAAAATTTATATAAACAAACAACAAATTTTAGGAATTGTACTCACATTGTGTACATAATCATAGTTCACATAAGGGTTTACTTGAGGCAAATGGAGTGCTGGTTCAGTGTGGAGCAGCTCACCGGGGATCTTCTCCTCAATGAATGCTCCTGAGGAAGTTGTCTAGTACGACGAAACGCGTAGAGCCACTTTCATTGCTGCAGCTGCTCTTTCTACTGAAGGCTTCAGAGTTGCTGAGTTCCCCCACCGTTTGCCTCCAAGACCGGATGCCGTCACCCCAACAGCGGATGTGACGTCAGACGCCATCTCCCACCCGGTCTGTTGTGAGTCTAAGGAGAAGATCCCCGGTGAGCTGCTCCACACTGAACCAGCACTCCATTTGCCTCAAGTAAAGCCTTATGTGAACTATGATTATGTACACAATGTGAGTACAATTCCTAAAATTTGTTGTTTGTTTATATAAATTTTATGCACGATCGACACTATGGTCTGCCTTTCTTTTGCATGTCTCTGATCCACTCACATCTACTGACGTCTGAGCTGAGGTGCTGATTTCTTATGCTGTAAACCTGGGCTGTTGTTCCTGAAGATCCTGACACCTTTCTACCTGCTGTGTAGATCAATGCTTTTTACCTTTTGACCTGCTGTAAGTAGGCATTGCTATAGAGCCAAGACATACATGTTTTATCCAGATTGAAAAGAACTTATTACACTATTGTATGCATTTATTTTTTATTTTTCATGGTGTATCCCTGCTATCTTCGCTCCCTTCCCATCCCGGACAAGCAGTGTATGTACTACCATTATCACTGCATTTGCCAGCTTTATCACTCTAGCACTCTTATTTTAACACACTAAAGTCTCCATTATAGTGCGCAGTGCTGGCTGATCTAGCAAGGTAGCTGGACATTTAACCCATTGGCCACTCACTTGTGTACATCTATACACTTCCATTATTGGGTCTCACCGTTGCTCCAGAGGGGTTAACACCCTGACTCCTAGCAATCTGTGTCCTCCATATCCCACCATTATTAAGTGGTTAAATGGGATAGTATGAACTTATAACTGACGACAAGGTTGCCTGATAGCGTTGATTTAATATATTTTTAATTCACATTACACATTACTTTGGTAATATATGTTTTAAGTAAATTTATTAAAAGTTAATTTTTACACTGTTATGGTGTGCATTTAAGTGAATTCTTTTAGGGGGCACATCCATTTTGTGTTTCCCTTCACCTTTTCTAGATCCCATTCTGTATTAATTCCTGCAGGGGATAATGTATCCAAAGAATGGATCCAAAACATCTCCCGCTGGTTGAGGAGCTTTAATCTATCACCCCCTCTCATGGGCATGGGCACCAGTTCTACAGCAGAAAAATGAACATTTGATAGACCTCCTGAAGGACAGTCAGTAAAATGTTTTGAAACTGGTAACATGAAATCTTTTCTTTTAATGGAACGTATATGCTCCATGATTCTGTTTTTAACAGGGCGTATAGTGCAGCCCACGTACCCTTGGCCACAGCCACAGGTAAGAAAGTATATGACAAATTGTGAGTCACAATTAATAAAGGATGGGATCCTATAGTTCTTTTTAGAATAAATAGTCTTAATAGACTTAATTGGTTTCGCATAGCAGCAAACGCAACATTTTCCACATTTAAAAAAACCTTTTATTTTAAACAGATTTGTTAGACTTCTTAGAGTCAAACAATCTTGGAGAAAGATAGTCAGATAAGGATTTGGATTTCCTAAAAGTAATGGCTGGACCCTGGTTAACTGAACTATGTAGGTCCTTATCAAGAGTGAGGGTCCCCCAATGTTTATAAATGATAGAACGAATCTGTTCAGCCTGGCGACTAAACTGGGTGATAAATAGAGCAGACGTCACTCGATCCAATTCATGTTTCTTCTTGAACTTCACAGACGAGTTCGATAACAAATCGATCCTGTTTGTAGATTTGACACACAGATATGCTGCTTCAATATCAGTGTGATTATATTTTCTTTGAGCAAATCGAGTTTTTAATTCCTCTGCTTGATGCTCAAATAAATCGTCATTTGAACAAAGCCGTCTTAGTCGAAGGAATTCAGCCTTGGGTATACTTCGAATGATGATTTAGAATGACTGCTGTCTGCTTCCAATAAAGTATTACGTGAATGAGGCTTTCTAAAAATGTCCGTTTGAATAGTGCCTGTCGTGTCAATAAATAAAGTAATGTCTAAATAATTGATGTGATTCATGTGTTCTTCATAAGTAAATTTAAGATTTAAAGAATTAGTATTAAGTGTATGAATAAAGGCATGCAGTGATAATAAATCCCCATCCCAAATCATAATCAAATCGTCAATATACCGTTTATAGAAAATAATCTGATGACGAAAAGAATTATCAGCACCGAAAATGTGTGTGGATTCCCAAAGACCCACAAACAAATTAGCATAAGAGGGGGCAAATGACGTCCCCATAGCAGTACCCCGTGTCTGAAGATAAAATTGTGCATCAAAAGAAAAATAATTATGGGTGAGCAGAAACATAATAGAATCCAAAAGAAAGGCACGTAATGAAATGGACAATGTAGAAGCATCAAGAAAAAATTCCACTGCTCGAATCCCTTGCTCGTGATCTATGATTGAGTAAAGTGACATCACGTCCAATGTCACCCATCTAAAAGTCTTTTTCCAACTAACATTTTTTATATCTTAAAAACAAAAATAAAATAAATAACGAAAGAAAACAGAAATAGTCCTTGGCGCACTATCTGGTATATAAACCTGACAGAAAAATGAAGTCCAAAGATCTTGGTAGTGAGGATTGTTGGTCCGGAATCCAATCGTACTCAAAGTCCTCTGAGGTGGTGGAATCAGATTTGTGCGAATGATGCTTTAATGCATGCCAGACCAATATGATTGGGTTCAAAGCTGGATCTTAATGAATGTTGCAGATGTGTTTTGGGGTCAATGTCTTGGAAGGACTGGTGACCACTCCAGATGTGAAGTATTCAGAAATGTTACGTTCTTCCCTCTGAGCAATAATGACCTTCTGTATGTAGACTCTCTAATATGAGGAAAAAGCCTTAATGGACTGGTCATGCACAGCTGCATCTAAAGACTTAGTAAACAATTATTTGGAAGTCTGACAGGGAGGAGGAGTCAGACTTCCAAATAATTGTTTACTAAGTCTTTAGATGCAGCTGTGCATGACCAGTCCATTAAGGCTTTTTCCTCATATTAGAGAGTCTACATACTGCACCGACACACTTTATTCGAGCAAATACCCGGTATGTACCTGGCAGATACCTGGAATGCGCCGCTCCTCACCTCTGACAAGCCCAGTTGCGTTTGCCTTCCCAGCCTGGGTTCATGCCTGGCTGATGGGCGGCTGATCTGTTAAATGATAATGATTAGGATTTAATAGGCTGCAATGCTTCGCGTGTCTACCGGATGGCATAAATTCATGAATTGTAATGCAGTATATATATATATATATACTGTGCAGTATTGCAGCCAGCGGGAATAAAATGCTTCAATCCCTGCCGGAAAATAACTCAATGCACTCTGGCAGAAAACAGTCACAAACCTCAATACACCCGGGTATACCCGAATTCGTGGGACTAGCCGAGCTCGAATAAAGTGTGTCGCCAGTGTACAGAAGGTCATTATTGCTCAGAGGGAAGAACGTAACATTTCTGAATACTTCACATCTGGAGTGGTCACCAGTCCTTCCAAGACATTGACCCCAAAACACATCTGCAACATTCATTAAGATCCTGCTTTGAACCCAATCATATTGGTCTGGCATGCATTAAAGCATCATTCGCACAAATCTGATTCCACCACCTCAGAGGACTTTGAGTACGATTGGATTCCGGACCAACAATCCTCACTACCAAGATCTTTGGACTTCATTTTTCTGCAGGTTTATATACCAGATAGTGCGCCAAGGACTATTTCTGTTTTCTTTCATTGTTTGTTTTATTTTTGTTTTTAAGCTATTGTTGTACTTACCTTGTGGATAGGTTTGTGGTTTTTCAATCCTTAGGCAGCCGTCTTCTCAGTTTGTTATATTAGTCTGTAGAATTCACTAGTTTATTGTTGTATCTTTGTAAGGGAATTCCAACATTTAGAGCACTTATCCATCATTATCGTGTATTGTTAAGTTAGGCTAATAGGTTAAGCGCTTAGTATATGTTTAGTTTAATTTTTTCTATCATAACATTTTTTATAGCGGATAAAAGATCCATAGAATCTCTCAGAAAAGAAGGCAGATTTTTTACCAGTGGCTGTAAAAAACCATCAATGTAGCGTGATAACCCATCTCCCAAAGATCCAATACTGGCCACAATGGGCCGCCCAGGAGGGCGGACAAGTGACTTATGGATCTTTGGGAGATGGTGGAAGATGGGCACAATAGGTGAGGCATTGTAGAGAAACTCATATTCCTTTGTGTTAAGTACAAATAGGGCCTTTCCTTCTTCAAGAATCTCTTTCAAAAGGTGTAAAAACTCACATGTGGGATCATGTCAATTTTGTATAAGATTCAACATCCTCAAGTAATCTAAGTGCCTCTGCCTGATAATCTGAAGAAGAGGGCACCACAATGGCCCCTCCCTTATCAGCCTTTTTGATTGTAATAGACCTATCTTCCCTGAGGGCAATCATCTCCTGGAAGTCAATATCTGACAGATTCGTTTTATTTAAAGAGGGAACCCCCCGGGGTACAATACCCCTAGCCAATAACCTGAGATCCCTCTCAACCAGCTTCTCAAAGGTCTTAATATTATGATTGTTAAAAATATGAGGGCAAAAGGTTGATTTCTTCTTAAGACCTAAGTGTAATTGCCCAAAGAAGCTGAATGAGGAAGGGATCTCAGGCTCCAAATCCTGATTTTGTTCATCATAAAGATCTCTAAGATCTGATAAAGCACATTGTTCACGAAATGAATGCAAATCCAAATTCTCCATTGAAACATCAATACCATCAACATTCTCAGCTAGACCTCTATCAGTGGAATATAGTGGAACCTCTGTTGTCCCTTTTTTCTATTAAAATATTTTTTAAGAGACAATTTGCGAATTAATTTTTGGAGATCAATGATGGTATTGAATAAATTAAAATCTTGGTATGGGGCAAAATTTAAACCTCTATTTAGAACCGCAATCTGGTCATCTGTAAGAGTCTTATGTGAAATGTTGATAACATTATCCACAACTTCTCCTATGCATATTTCTTTCTTTTGCTCGATCCCCCGGATCCCCCTCCCCCCTTCTCTTCTTTGATGATCTCCTTGTCCTCTTTCGTTTTTTGACTCCTTTTGAAACAAGGAGTATGAAGGTTTATCTTCTTTCCGAGAGGGCATCATAACAGATTTTTGTGAAGAGTCGGTTTCAGGGGAGGTAGATCTAACTCGCCAATTATCATCATCATCACAAAAGGAAACGCCTAGTGAACGACTCTCATAGTCAGAACCATCTGACTCAAAACTGGAAGCGTTTCCATGGCGTTTTAGGATGGATTTATTCGGGTTCTTGGAGTCACCTTGTTTTTTATTATTCTGATATTTAGAACCAGATTTTGGTTGTGACTTTTGTGCGTTTGTAGTGTAGCGTTGCCATATATAAACTTGCTGCTTCTCATAGTCTATCTTGTCCCTATCAAACTTTTGTTGTTTCTTAATCATTAGAGACTTTTCCATAGCACCCACGTTGCTTAAAAGTGTTTGGTCATATTTAATAAAATTCTCAATTTTTCTGCAACCTTTCAATTTATCCTGTAGGACTTTCACATTGGCTCTCACTTTCTTTTTTTTAATTTAGCTTATACTTAATGATCAATTTGATTAGCTTAAATGAGCAATGATCTAATATGGCTTTCCAGTCATTCTCAAAATCTTTATTAATAAAGCCAAAGGACGGTACCTTTTTCAAGCGTAAGCCTCACGGAATCCTTTTAACTCTAGCATAGTTCTCAAGAGTGGTAATGTCCCACCAATACCTAATGTCCTGTGATAACAGTTTTTCCAATGTAAGGAAGTGGGTAATTAAGTCAGCAGGCTCTTCACAGATGAAATTAGCACCTTCATCAAAAACTGACTCTGCCCTCCTCTGACGGTGAGTGTCTCCACAGTTAAAGGCATAGGTATCAGTAACCCCTTCCTCATCCTCCACTTCTACATAATCTTCCATAATAAAAAACACACAGGATAGGAATAGCACGAATACTCACTCCAGAGAAATAAAAAAAAATGTTCCACAGAAAGAAAAAATGTGAATAAATAGATGCCACAAAAAATAAATAAATAAATGGTTAGAAAAAAAAATAACGATAGCACTCCAGTTCTCAAATCACCAATGAAGTGATTACATACATATTCACGGGGTATAAGCCTCTTCTTATAATGTCAATAATGAAAGTCTTAATTCCAGGCTGAGCAGCCGTGGCCAAACCAGCAATATGCGAAGCAGAGGAAAAGACCTCCCAGCCCAATGTTACAATCCTGGTAGATAGCGTGTATCACGCGCATGCTGTATTAACCCCCAGCAAAATGAATCCTTAGAGGGACCAAGGGCCCATCGTGTCCAGTGTTTTCCCGTTCAATGTGATCAAGGATTCATCACAGCTACAGTGCTTATTCCTACATGGTTGGTCTCCGATGTGCTGGGGGTTAATACAGCCTGCGCGTGATACACGCTGTCTACCAGGCTTGTAGCGTCGGGCTGGGAGGTCTTTTCCTCTGCTTCGCTTATGACTGTACGTAGTGGTAAATACAAGCCTGTCCTCCTTCTTATTTTTGGTAGCACTTACCTCTTTATCCAGTGCCCGGTCTAACACAGCAGGAGGATATCCCCTAGCCAGGAATCTACTACGTAGTTCTCCAATAGCTGGTTCAATATTATCCTTCCTGCTCGTGATTTTGCAGACCCGGACTTTCTGTGAAAAAGGTAATGCATCAATAAGAGAAGGAGGATGATGGTTATCTGCCCTTAAAATGGCATTTCTGTATGTATCCTTTCTAAAAAGATCAGTATGTAACTCCCCATTAGTCTGTGTAATGAGGACATCTAAAAAAGAGAGTTGCTGTGTACCACATCATCTGAAAAACACGGTGGAGGCAGTGATGGCATGGGCATGCATGGTTTACAATGGCACTGGGTCACTAGTGGTTTTTGATGATGTGAACGAAGACAGAAGCAGCCGGATGAATTCTGAAGTGTATAGGGATATATTGTCTGCTCAGATTCAGCCAAATTCAGTGAAGTTGATTGGACGGCGCTTCACTTTACAGATGGACAATGACCCAAAACATACTGCGAAAGAAACCCAGGATGTTTTTAAGGCAAAGAAGTGAAATATTCTGCAATGGCCGAGTCAATCACCTGATCTCAACCCGATCGAGCATGCATTTCACTTGCTGAAGACAAAACTTAATGCAGAAAGACTCACGAACAAACAACAACTGAAGACAGCTGCAGTAAAGGCCTGGCAAAGCATCACAAAGGAGGAAACCCAGCGTTTGGTGATGTCCATGCGTTCCAGACTTCAGTCATTGCCTGCAAAGGATTCTCGACAAAGTATTAAAAATTAACATTTTATTTATGATTGTGTTAATTTGTCCAATTACATTTGAGCCCCTGAAATAAGGGGACTGTGTATGAAAATGGTTGCAATTCCTAAACGTTTCATACGATATTTTTGTTCAACCCCTTGAATTAAAGCTGAAAGTCTACACTTCTATTGCATCTCAGTTGTTTCATTTCAAATCCATTGTGGTGGCGTACAGAGCCAAAATTATGAAAATTCTGTCAGTGTCCAATTATTTCCGGACCTAACTGTGTGTGTGTGTGTGTGTGTGTGTGTGTGTGTGTGTGTGTGTGTGTGTGTGTGTGTGTGTGTGTGTGTGTGTGTGTGTGTGTGTGTATATATATATATATATATATATTTTTTTTTTAATGATAGGGATGTAAAGTAGGTTTGTAAATGAAAAAAAAAAATATGAAACCCTTAATACAGCTGAATCCCGTTATAACGCGGTGCTCTTGGTCCACATAATGAGCACGTTATAACCAGGATCGCGAAATGGTCGGCGCAATCAGGAAGAACGGTTCTGCGAGGACTTACCCGGCATCTGCAGCTCTCTCCACTTCATCAGGCTCCGAGGTGCTTACATACGCTCTCCCAAGCTTTCAATTTGACTGACTTTTGAGCGCAGGAGGGTCACATGACCCTTCTCTGATCAATGACAGCCCAACAGTGAATACATTTTATATAATACACATGCGGGAATTGAACCCTGATCACCCATGGACTGCACTGTGCAGTAGATGTTACGTTTGTTTATAGAGTCAGATTCATCACACCAATACTGTGGTGTAGCAGCTAGAGAATTGCACCAGCATATGAAAGATCATGGGTTCAATTCCCGCATGGTGTAGGGGTGTGTGTATATATGTGTATCAGCGTGTGTCTGTTAGCAATAATGCATTGAATATTATATAAAAATAAAACCTTGGAGATGTTT
Source organism: Ascaphus truei (assembly GCF_040206685.1). Lineage (NCBI taxonomy): Eukaryota > Metazoa > Chordata > Amphibia > Anura > Ascaphidae > Ascaphus > Ascaphus truei. The sequence continues at coordinate 197,014 of NW_027456965.1, forward strand.
TTAAATCGGGAGCCACGCTCAGACAGCATTAAAAGCGGATTCGCGCTATAGCAGATTGCGCTATAACGGGGTTGAGCTGTACTAATATTTTGACCACAGGGTAAACGGGTTGGAGTAAGCCATGCTTCTTATCTGTACCAACATTAAATACCCAAGGGTTTAAAGATTGGTACATGTCTGGAGTGTTTATATCTAGCTAGCACCAACACTGTCCTGGGTTTCCATTACTCAATGCAATATAAAAAAATGTTTGTTTTTTTTTTCAACTTTAAATTTTTATTGGAAAGTACAAATACAGCCAATGTTCCACAGCCCATTATTACATTTCCAGTTTTGTTAAACACATGTAATGACGCCTCGAAGACACATCCACTTAACACTTTACAAACAAGACCAGACGAACTTGACAAGGGGACAGGGAAAGAGGTTAGGGGTGGGAGGGAGGTGGTAGGTTGCCAGGCTCTGGTGCAGTTTTTTAGATATCTCTTGTTCAACCTTTTAGGCAATAGCTAAGGGTTTTAACTGGGACAGGTTCTTCTGAGGTTTCTTTCTTTTATTTGTTTTTCCCTATTCTATGACTACATGAAGGTCTGCTAACTGTGCGTCGCTGAGTCGTGTTGTCTAATCTGCCCTTAAAGGAGAACGCACCTAGTTTAATTAGTGCAAGATTGAGGTGGCGTCCACTCCTGGGATGTCTACCTGGGTCAACCATGGATCCCAGACCTTTAGAACATTTGTGCCGGAGTCATTAACTAAACTCGTTAATTGTTCCATCCGGCAGACATGCCAAATTCTGTTTTTGATCTTAGGGATAATTGGTATCTCCTGCTGTTTCCATAATGCTGCGATCTCACATCTTGTGGCTGTAGCAAAATGCGCGATTAATTTATGCGACGCATTTGACAGACCCTGGATCCGCATGCCCAATAGGAACAGCCACGGGTCCAGGGGGATCTCCAAATCGAGAATCCGCTGAATCCAATCTCTGATTTGTTCCCAAATAGGGGCCCCCTTAGTGCAAGACCACAACATATGTCGGAGGTCAGCTGCTTCCCCACACTGTTTAGGGCAGAGAGGGGAGTAGCCTTTTACAAATTTCGCTAAGCGCGTCGGAGTGTAATACCACCTCATAAGGACTTTATATGCGTTCTCCTTTAATGTGGTGCAGATTGAGCTTTTCGCCGCCGCCTGTATAATTCTGTCCCATTCGTCGTCCTCTAAAGTCTCTCCTAGGTCTGATTCCCAGTGTCTCATGTAACTCAGTCTATTGTCAATGGGCGACTTCTGGCAGATCACTTCCCTGTACATTCTAGATGTGAGTCCCCTTGTGTCCGTATCTCTGGAACACAGCTGCTCAAAATTTGTTCGCGCCGGTCGAATTGGCGTTTTATTGTAGAAATCTCTGATCTGGAGGTACCTAAAAAATTTGTTTGGGATATTCTTAGAGGATTTAATTTGGTCAAATGTTTGTATGGTCGTTATGCCCTCCAGATCTTTTAGACGGGAGAAGCCCTTCTGAGTCCATATCAAGAAATTTTTGCTATTCAGGTCCGGAGCGAAGTCTGGGTTGCCCACTATTGGTGTCATTAATGATGTTTTGGTAGTCAAATTACATTTGAATTTCGTGGCCTCCCAAACTTATAATGAATTGACCATGGTCTGCAGCGGATTGTTCATCTTGCGTACCCCTTCTCTGGGTAGCCAGATTAAATTTCGGATTTCAATTGGTGCACAGCATCTCTTCTCCAACTCAACCCATCTCCGTAGGCTTGGGTCTGTGTGCCATTGGAAAATCTGCCCTAATTGGGCTGCTTTATAGTAGGCCTGCAAGCAAGGCACCGCTCACCCTCCGCAGGATGAATGGGACGTTTTAATATTCCTTTAGCAATTCTTGGGTTTTTCCCGTTCCAAATAAATTTTATAATTTTTGACTGGAGGGAGAGGATGTCCGCCTGCACCAAAGGGATAGGGAGACTCTGGAAAAGATATAGCATCTTTGGGAGGAGATTCATTTTCACGCTATGTATCCTCCCAATCCATGAGATGCTCCCCTTCATCCAGGTTCGGAGATCCTCCCCCAGCGTCTTTATGATCTTGGGGAAATTTGCTTTATATAAAGTTTTGTACTCCCTTGTGAGATAAACCCCTAAATATTTGATAGCGGAGGGTTGCCATTTGAACTGAAAATTGAGGTCAATCAGTTTTTCAACTTCTTTTGGTAGATTAATATTGAGGGCTTCTGATTTAGACTGATTGATCTTAAATCCCGAAATTTGGTTAAATTTGCCCAGTATGTTGAATACATTTGGGAGAGATGTGAGAGATTTGGCTATTGTGAGAATGACATCGTCCGCATATAGAGCGGCTTTGTGCATTTGGTCTCCCACAGGGATACCAGAGATATCTGGGTTATTTCTGATGTGTGCCGCCAAAGGCTCTATACATAAGGCGAACAGTAGTGGCGACAGCGGGCATCCTTGACGTGTTCCGCTTTTGATTTCAAACTGTTCTGAGGGGAAACCTTGATATCTCACTCTTGCTGTTGGGTTTTTATACAACGCCAGGATGGCCTGCAGGAGGCGTCCCTCAAAGCCAAATGCTCTCAGTGTTTCCGATAGGTAGGGCCAATCTATTCTATCGAAGGCTTTTTCAGCGTCCAGACTTAACACCATGGAGTGAATTTTTTCTTTTTGGGCCAGATCAATTAGGTCAATAATTCTCCTGGTGTTATCTGCCGCTTGTCTACCTCCGATAAACCCTACTTGATCCGTGTGAATTAACCCGGGAAGAACACTACCCACCCTGTTGGCTATAAGTTTAGAGTATATTTTGAGGTCCAAGTTAATCAGTGAAATGGGCCGGTAGCTCTTACAGTCTGCCGGGTCCTTTCCGGGTTTATGGATCACCGATATTGAGGCTTGGAGCATTTGTGCTGGGAATGAGGCCCCTGCTAAGATTTCATTGAATAACTTTAACATGTGGGGGGCTAGAATTTTTAAATATTTATTGTAATATAAGTTCGAAAAGCCATCTGGCCCTGGGGCTTTAGCCGGTTTTAGTGCTTTGATGACCCCAGAGAGTTCCTCCATCGTGAAGTCCGACTGGAGTGCCTCCCTTTCGCATCTCTTCAAAATGGGTAAATGTGCCTCTATTAAGAAGGTCCGTAAATCCTCCTTTGTTTTCGGATTATGGGTTACCTTATCTCCATTGTATAATATTTCGTAATACTTTTTGAATTCCCCTGCTATGTTCGCTGGGATGGAGGTAAGGTCCCCATCTTGGTTTCGAATTGCGTGAATGTGATAGTTTGGAAGCTTGTTTTTTTAGCTTATTGGCAAGTAGTGTGTCAGGCTTGTTAGCTTTTTCATAAAATTTCCGCTTGGACCAGGTCAATTCCTTCTCGGCCTGGGCGGAGAGGAGGAGGTTAAGACTAGTTTTAGTGGCTAGTATTTGAGTTAACGTGTGGGCATTCTTATTTTTTTGTGGAGGGAGGAAAGCTCTGCTAGCTGTTCCTCTAGCTTCAAAATTTTTCCCTCCCGTTCTCTTTTCCGTTTAGCGGCCAGATTCATAATGACCCCCCTGAGGGTAGCCTTATGGGCCTCCCACAGTCTGGAGTGCGTAGCCACACTCCCCTCATTCTCCTCGAAGTATTGTGTGAGCTTTTCCCCAATTTCCACCTGTAGGGCTGGGATTTTCAGCAAGATTTCGTTTAGTTTCCAGTTCGCTCTAGGTCTGTCTAGTGGGATTAGTGTGCACCGCAGCTCTATAGATGCATGGTCTGACCATGAAATATCATGGATCTCGGTGCGAGAGACCCCAGGGACCATTCTGTTGGATACAAGGAAGTAATCTATCCTGCTATATGTGTCATGTGGGTGTGAGTAGAAGGTGTATTCTCTCAGTCTCTGGTGTTGTTCCCTCCAGATGTCGAGTAGTTGGCAGTCACGTAACCCTTTTTTAATTGTTAGTATGTCAGATCTGTGTGTAATATTAGTGGATGAACATCTGTCAAGGTCCTCCCGTAGTGCCCTGTTCAAGTCTCCAGCGACAATGATATTACCTCTGGCCACTTTGTTGAGTTTCCCAAAGAAGGTAGAGAAAAAAAAACGGGGGCCGTCTCATTAGGGGCATATATTGTTGCTAGAGTAATTGGGAACCCTTGGATTGCACCTCTTACTATGAGGAATCTGCCCTCTTTATCTTTGAAAGTCCTATCGGGTACGAACGGTATTCTTTTATGAATTAGTATGGCCACCCCTTTTTTTTTGACTTTCGCGGAAGACAAAAAGCGTGTCGGGTAGTCCTTATCCAGGAATTTGGGGTAGTTGTCTTGAGAGAAGTGTGTTTCTTGCAGAAACAGAATTTCTGCCCCTTTACGCTTATAATCTCGGAAGGCGATTCTGCGTTTAACCGGGCTGTTAAACCCCTTAATGTTATGTGATACTAGCCTGAGTTCCTTACTCATTTAAAAGTATGAGATGACTTTGCTGCCGATATCTGTTCTTGATTGATGCACCTGGACCAGAATCCCGACCTCCTCTTCTTCTCGAACTGCAATACCTCACTTCACCACCTACAGCAATACACAAGGGGGAGCACACAAGAGGGTACACCTGGGGGGACACAACAAACACTAGACAAGACAAAAGACAGTAGAATTCTCGTCGTCTCGGCGATGTCGCCTCCTTGACGAGATCACCGCCTTTGGGAAGCTGGACTCCTCTCCAACCGCCCGGAGGAAACGTGGGATGAAGTTCACTCACCCACCGCGTCCAGTCCCAAAGGACTTCACTAGGGCCCAGGAGATCCACCCTCCTCCCCCCTAGTGCGTGGCCCATGCGGATTTTTGAAGCAGGTCACTCCCCCCCACTCCTGCCTCGCTCTTCCTGAGCTTGAATGAATAAAACCTAACATATACTATGCATAACCAGAGTCTGTCCCGGCTTTGTTCACCCCTGTAGTGTATTAGGCTAATCCCTCGGTGTCATGGCCTCAGCAACCTGTGTTTCTTTGCTTCTCCTCCAGTTCTCGTCCCCCTACTTGAGGTCTGGTCCCCGGCCACGGTGAAGCTGTCACCAAATAAAGAAACTCACCCCCGAGTGAAAGAGCGGTGATCCCCGACACCCCAACTACAGATGTCCAGTGATCAAGCAACCTGCGCTGAAACTGAATCCCTGGTGAGAAAATTTGCGGCCTACCTTTCTGATGATGGCGGCCCCCGACACAAGATGGCGAAGCAGCTCTAGAAGGCGGGAATCCACAGTGAACCGCAGGAGCAGGAAGAGAGCGGTGAGCGGGAAACAGGAGCGGGCGCACGCACCTCCGCACTGGTGAGAGACGTCTTCCAAAATGGCCGCCCCCCGGATACGCATCACAGCTGTGCCCCGGAAGGAGCGGCGCCATCTTGGAGGTGGCGCGGAACCAGCTCCCACCGGCGCGACCAGATGACGTCACCAGCAAGACCAAGGACAGCCGTAAGCCCATCAAGGCGTCCAGAATGCGCCGGATGACCCGCGCAGGCCTGGATTAGTCACCTCACCGGCCCGACGCGGGCTTTTTGAATTTTGCGTCTGGGAAGAATAGAAAGACATACGGGAAGGGAATTAGTATAGCGCCGTAGCGGCAGAACCATTAAGCGAGTAAGGGCAGGGTGAGTGATAGAGAGGGAGTTAGTAAGAGGATAAAAGCAAGTAGATGAGAGGAAATAAGCCGAAGTGGAGACATTTAAGGAGACAATACTATAAGAAGGAGTAAGGAAGTAGACTTGAATTTAAAGTGGGGTAGGGATGCAGCAAGTAGTAAGGAAGTGGTAGAGGGGAGAGCAAGGAGGAGAGGAAGTAGGGAGCTAGAAAGAAAGAAGAATAAATGTGGAGAAGTGAGGAAATCAGAAAGCTATAGAAATGTGCAAGTTAGATAGTGGGAGTGGTGACTGGAAGTGGAGTGAAGGGGGACGTGAAGTAGGACTTGGTAGGTTAGGTATCAAAGGAGGTAGAGAAGTGTTAGTAGGTTGGTGAAGACAGGTTGAGTGGGAAAGGAGAAGGGAAGTAAGGAGCAGGGCGACACAAGGTTAAGATAGACAGATGAGATCGCTGAGGAAGGTTGAAATCAAAAAAATGTTTTAAAGCACTTTACTACATTTGTGAAGTAAGGCTTTAACCGAACATGAAAATCAGTATTCTGAAGGTGCAAGTCACTCGCTTTTTATAAAAAAAAATTTTTTTAAAACAGGATTGAAGCAGAGGGTCTCCCCAAGCTGAACCGCATTCATTTCAGCTCTGGGACCCCCCCATTTCCCATAATACTTCCCTCCAAAGGGGGTGCCAGGCTATACGATAAAGGGGGTAACCAGGCTATACAATAAAGGTTACCACTGGAACGGTGGGCCCCTGGCAGCTACCTGGCACCATAAGCCAGGGGCCCGGCATTATAACATGTGAACGTTAAAGTGTCCCCTGCCTTTCCACTTTTCATAGAAAAATGGAAAAAATGTGTGGTGCTCTGAAAAAAAGCCTCAAAATATGTAGTACAAAAATTGTAACGTTCAATAAATGTATATAATGATAACGGAAATGAAAACCCCCTGGATAATGGATAAGGGATAGCCAATCCATAGGACACAGAACAATCATGTATTAATCACTGCTCCATTGTAATCTGACTAGTGGGCTAGGGCCCCCACGAGCACTGTAGTAAGGGGCCACACAATAAAGTGTCCCAGCATATAATGTCAGAATGGAGAATGTGCTTGTGATAAAATAACTCACAGTTACAGTTGGTAATGTCCTTTTGGCTGTCCAGTTTTCTTCTTTCACAGTAGGGGGCGTGCTTCTGTTTTTTCTGGATGACTTGACACGAAGCAAAAGGAAAAAGCAGGCACTAATACTCGGGAAAGTAAAAAAAGGTTGAATGAAATCCAGGAGAGCGTGTGCCCATAAAAAAAGACTATTTTAATGGAAACCACAAAAAAAATACAGCTACATTACGGGGTACACAGACCCCCACCAACGCAATTCGAGCCGCGTTGGTGGGGGTTTGTGTACCCCGTAATGTAGCTGTATATTTTTTGTGGTTTCCATTAAAATAGTCTTTATGGGCACACGCTCTCCTGGATTTCATTCAACCTTTTTTTACTTTCCGGAGTATTAGTGCCTGCTTTTTCCTTTTGCTTCGTTTCCACTTTTCATGTTCCCTGAGCCTAAGACTCATGAAACGTTCTATATGTAAGTTTTAGGTGAGATATTTGGGTAGAAATGCAATCATGTTGTTTGCAGGAGTTTGGGGGGGGCAAAGATATGAGTAGTCTCCTAATTCTCCCTGGCGTGCAGGCATGATTTGCCAGTACGTGGGTTGAATTACACCAGGGCTGCCCAGTGACTCCTGATTTTCAAGCCCAGATATCCCAGTCCTATTTCCCTTACAGCTATGAGTCTGCCCAAGTTATCCTATGTATTAAAGTATGTTTTATTTCATTTGTGTGTAGCGGTCATGTAAAATGGCTACAGTCATCTCTCCTGCTGACAGTAAGGCCTGGTAAGTTGTGGGCATGCCAGCAGTAATTATGGAGGTTTGCCCTCACACCCTGGTGGGGTGCCCTGTGTATGGATGGGAGTGGTCACATGCTCTGATTCCATGGTTAGTGATGTCAGAGGTGTGTCAGCTTCCAGAGTGTACATAAGGCACAGCACTGTGTCTAATAGTTAGTTCTATCTGAGTCCTGAGTTCTGTAGGAGTTCTGAATAGTCTGCGAGAGTTATGTTATAGTAGCTGAACAGGAAGACTATGTCCAGGGACCTGGCACAGGGTAAAGACATCCCGGCTGGGATAGGGAATCCCTATTAAAGGAGAATTACACCTTTCAAAGGGAAGCACTGAGGGACAATGAGTGGCTAGAGAAACTACTGCGAGGGGCAGTTAGCCCACCTCAACCAATAAAGATGCTCTTAATCACAAACCCTCTCGTGTACATGTGTGGAGTGAATGTACAGAGAGGAGCACCACAGAGGAGTTCCTCGTCAGGACCATCCCCAAGTGACCGAAGGGACCCTGATGAGGTGGAGGCGCTGCACTGGAACTAGGTAGGACTCCGCACACTACCTCAGCTGCCTGTCTGGACGGGTCCTCCCCACACACCATCATGCGGGAGACTCAGGAGTCCTGTTGCCAACAGGTGCACCACCAGACACTATCACACTGTAATGGGGACCGGTTAGACCACAGGGGCCAATGTGAGATTGGGTGGGTCAGGCCGGGCCAGAAATACCGTTACATTTGGAGGCGAGCTGCTGAGATCAGATCTGTCAACAGGACAGGCTCTAGCTAGGCACACTGGGAAACAGGGAGAGCGTCTGCTGCCACTCTGTGCTGCGTAGGGACGGACCTAGGGGTGGTCAGGGGCTGACAGGGTATTGTCAGTTCGCAGGGACGACCTAGGGGCCTGAAAGGAGTGAGGGGTCTGGAGCCGGGCTATAGCTGACCGAGTCACTTTGAGGTAGTGCTAGTTGGTAGGACGCCAGAAGGGATAGCCTGTTAACGTGGTCAGGAATCCTGGAGAGGGTCTGCGCTAGGCTGACCAAGAGAGGTAGACGCCCCAAGTACTGCATGGCAGAGCCAGAGTACTCTAGCCCATTCCAGACACTTACCATAGGGAGCACAGACTGGGAGGAAGGAGTTACAGCAGACACTGAGAGAGTGAGCCTAGCCTGAGGTAGTGCAACATGAGTCCAGCCTAGATCAGGTACACATGTGGTGGTGCATCTGAGCAATCTTTATTGTACTGGTGTGGTGGCTGCCCCGCAGAGCGGAGCCCCATATACGATAATTGGTACGAGAGCGTGACAATCCAAGGAATGGAGGATCCGCGTGGTGCGGAGAGCCCAAAATGGCGACCAGAGGCTGATGGGGAAGGCACCCGTGGCGTGCGCCCCACTGAAGAGCAAACTGTCGCTGAGCTGTCTTTAACTAATCTGCTCTGGAGTGGAGCGAAGGCCGTGGCTGCCCCGTTTTTGTCCTGTCTGGGACACCGAGGGGCCACCCTTGAAGAGTGTGAGGACATTGTGATAACTGGGGGGGAACCCAGCGAGAAGATCAAACAAACTGACATTTCGGGCTTAAAAGCCACCCAAAATGGCGGTTCCCGCTTGCTAGGGAGACCGCATGGGCCAGTCGCAGAGAAAATGGCTGATACAGAACTTGCAAAAAGCTGGCCGGGAATGGCGCGAACAGCAGAGCCCCGCCCTGATGGGGGGTATGGCGCGAAAGCTACGGCTGCGCCTTCATGGACAGTGACTCACTCGGCCCCTGTGCTGAGTCAACCGCTTAGTCTATGGGACCCTCCCCTGATTTCCACCAGGGGGAGTGACTTTCAATTATGGCCTGTGGGAATGCACCCACTGGGCCCAGGGACTGATATCCAGACGGCGCCACTACAAGAAGTAGTTCCGGCCGCAGAGGTAACGTGCAAAAAGGAGGGATATTTTGCACGAAAAGCAGCTGCCAGGAGAAGGCGGGAACTAGCCGCGGCCCAAGAATCCCACTCTGATGAGGAAATTGGCGCGAAAACGCAGACCGCGCCCACCAGGACTGAGAAAGGCGCGGCCTTAATTAAGGGGCATGCTATTCCCCTGTGGGATCCGCCCATAATTGCAACCCCTGGGGGCGGGTTCCAGCTATGCCAGCGGAAGGAGGAGCCGAAGCAGGAAGTGGCTGGCCCAGAAGCTTCTACCGGTCAGTTGCGAGGAACCACTGACCTGGAGAGACCCATACTGAAAGTGGTCCCTACCAAAAGAATGGCCTGCTCCTCCACTGTGGGAACTATGGTATCCACCCAGCCCTACTCGGTACCCGACGGGGTACTGGTAGTCAGGGTGGCTAACACCGAGACGGTGGTCGGGCTCTGCCTACAATGCGGGCTGCCCGGAGGCATTGTTAACACGGCGGCACGCATCCCACAATGCGGGACACTATACTTATGGCCAATGCCGACGTTCATTCCGATCCAATCTGCTGACCCCCCGGGGGATACGGCTAGGCGCTCCGCCGAGTCCCCTGGTGCACTGTGGATCAATCGTGCAAGTCCCGGAGAAAGGGGACTGGAGTCGATTAAATCGGCTGGGTCAGCAGCAACCGAGACGGTCGGGTCACTCCCCGACCGCACTGAGAAAAGACTATCACCCCGATCGGTGACCCCTAAGTCGGGGAAGGCAGAATACTCGGATGAGGATCTCCGCGAGCTAGCGGAGGTGAAATCGAGGCCCAGGACAGAACCGGGGAGGACGACACCCCGTAGTGTGAGTAGCAGCCTGGAAAGCAGGGCGTCCCCCGCAGATCGGCGAGCCGAGAGACGGAGTCCCTCCGCCTCAGGACATGGTGGCGACGGGCGAGAGACGCCTACACCCCTGCGGAATGGTAAGAGAAAGCCACTCACTTACCTTGCTCCGGTAGACGGTGTAGCGGAAACAAGGCCGTGCCAGGCCCAAGACGCACGTGCGGAGGAGATACCACTTCCGGTGGAGACGACGGCGGAGCTTCCGGATGTCGTCATCGAGGAAGAGATCCCGCATGGGGGTCCCACCCAAGATGGCGGCACTTCCGGTTCCGGTGAGGACATCATTTCCGGTGGCGACGGCGGAACAGACGGGAAAGATGCAGCAACGCTTCGGCGATCGGGTGAATGTCCCCGATCACCTCAAGGGCCCAAGAGCTGGATGGGAGACCCGCAGACGGATGAGGGTGAGCTATCCTCCTTGGAGCAGTCCATGGACAGCCGGGAACGGGTCGTAGTCCCGTGGCGTATCCCATCTTGCCCCTACGCCCAACCCCACGCCCTAGGTAAAACCCCTGCCCCCATCACATGTTCCCCGGGGTCCCCGCCTAGTCTGGAACTTGTGGACATACCTTTGGGGGGGGAGGAGAGACGGACTGGGGAACGACAGCGCAGTTGCGCTACGGAGGGCATTTCTCGGGGAGGGGGAGAATTAGGAAAGGCCGCGGTAGGCCGGTGGTTGCCTCCTGTGACCAATAAAACAGAGGACAAGGCCCTGGGATCATCACGGTGGTCCGTACCACGGTCAGCACGGACATCGGGGGTATTCTCATGGGGGGATGCGAAAGAGAGTGACTCAGGGGATTCACATAGGTTCAAGGAACACCGTTGGTGGGCCCCCCTCTTTGAAGGTTATGCGGCCTGGATGGATCGTACGCGATTCCTTATTAGAAGGGAGGATGTAGTTGACTTTTGGTGGGCCAAGGGAGAATTCACCCCTGAACAGCGAGACAGAGAGCTGCAGGAACGGTGGTATAAGATTGAGCACAGGGAGATAGAGCCCATGGGTCCCGATACACTGTCAGACCCTGTGGATCCTGACGAACCCCTGTCATGGGTGCTACCTGGGAGGGCAGGTACACTGGCGACACACTTTATTCGAGCTCGGCTAGTCCCACGAATTCGGGTATACCCGGGTGTATTGAGGTTTGTGACTGTTTTCTGCCCGAGTGCATTGAGGTATTTTCCAAGCAGGGATTGAAGCATTTTATTCCCGCTGGCTGCAATACTGCACAGTATATATATATATACTGCATTACAATTCATGAATTTATGCCATCTGGTAGACACGCGAAGTATTGCAGCCTATTAAATCCTAATCATTATCATTTAACAGATCAGCCGCCCGTCAGCCAGGCATGAACCCAGGCTGGGAAGGCAAACGCAACGGGGCTTGCCAGAGGTGAGGAGCGGCGCATTCCAGGTATCTGCCAGGTACATACTGGGTATTTGCTCGAATAAAGTGTGTCGGTGCAGTAGGGCTGACCTAATTAGGATCAGTAGAGCGGAACGGGCAATAATGGCTCGATACAAGTCTTCCCACGGGTTGGAGTACCCTTATGTCCCTGAACCCCTCATGGAGGAGATAGAAGAGAACAGGGAAAGGTGGCTTAGGGAAACCATCGAGATGTACCTAGTCAATAAGGGGAGTGACGTTACTGGAAGGAGGGCAGAGGACAGAATAGATCACCTGATGCGAGTGTGGAGTATAGGGAGGAATATACACAAACACAGGGTGACCTATAGGCCCGAGAGGGGACTGCCTAGGCACTATCATGTCACGGTCCTGGACATGGGTGGTAGAGAGGTTAAGAAACCTGACCCGAGCCACTATTATTAGGGGGTACTAAGGCATTTTGCGGGCTCGTGGCTGCTGGTCGGGGCGGGCTTGGCGAGATGTCACTGTGGTCATTTTTTTTTGTATAATGGACAATCTGTGAGGTTAACAATTATGTGTTATGTGTTACAGTGCTTCCTGGAAGAAGGCATTTAAATTTAGGTCCCAGCGAGGCCGATGGGATTCACCAGGGGGAGAATGTAGCGGTCATGTTAAATGGCTACAGTCATCTCTCCTGCTGACAGTAAGGCCTGGTAAGTTGTGGGCATGCCAGCAGTAATTATGGAGGTTTGCCCGCACAGCCTGTGGTGGGGTGCCCTGTGTATGGATGGGAGTGGTCACATGCTCTGATTCCATGGTTAGTGATGTCAGAGGTGTGTCAGCTTCCAGAGTGTACATAAGGCACAGCACTGTGTCTAATAGTTAGTTCTATCTGAGTCCTGAGTTCTGTAGGAGTTCTGAATAGTCTGCGAGAGTTATGTTATAGTAGCTGAACAGGAAGACTGTGTCCAGGGACCTGGCACAGGGTAAAGACATCCCGGCTGGGATAGGGAATCCCTATTAAAGGAGAATTACACCTTTCAAAGGGAAGCACTGAGGGACAATGAGTGGCTAGAGAAACTACTGCGAGGGGCAGTTAGCCCACCTCAACCAATAAAGATGCTCTTAATCACAAACCCTCTCGTGTACATGTGTGGAGTGAATGTACAGAGAGGAGCACCACAGAGGAGTTCCTCGTCAGGACCATCCCCAAGTGACCGAAGGGACCCTGATGAGGTGGAGGCGCTGCACTGGAACTAGGTAGGACTCCGCACACTACCTCAGCTGCCTGTCTGGACGGGTCCTCCCCACACACCATCATGCGGGAGACTCAGGAGTCCTGTTGCCAACAGGTGCACCACCAGACCCTATCACACTGTAATGGGGACCGGTTAGACCACAGGGGCCAATGTGAGATTGGGTGGGTCAGGCCGGGCCAGAAATACCGTTACATGTGCTTTTACTATAAATGTCTATTCAGCCAGCTCAGGCATCCATATAGGTGCCGGGAAGTCTGCATAGACATCGGAGAGGAGAAGGGATGTTGAGAGGTGTCGGGGTGTGAAGTGGCCAGGGCAGGGCTTAGTACTGGGTCCGGAGAACAGAGACCCCCTGCGGGGAGGACACTCCGATCTGCCAGACTCAGTGGAGTCTGCCCAGTAGGTGACAAGGGGTTGACTAGGGGAAGCAGCAAAATGTCGGCGCGTTTTCCCATTGGTCAATCCGTATGTCCCGCCCACGGGTCATCCCGAGCCGGCTTAGCCCGTCCCCTCCTCTGGCGTCAGTCAAAGGACGAGCCCCTATTCTTATCGGTTGGCGGCAGGGTTTCCCATGCTCCAATTGGTCGCTCCTTCCTCCATGCTGAACATAGAACAGTGGAGGGTATGTAAGGAGAAAACCCCAGTCAGAGAACCAGACGATCTAGTGACTTGTGTCGATGAAGCTAGGGCGGACTTTTCAAAGTTGCTGTCACGAATACCAGAGCAACCGGCTTGGTTTTGAAGCTAGGAAAAGTCTGCCCTGCAGAGACTAAGTCAGACGTGAAGTTCAAGTTCTCATTTGGAACGTAGCGGTCGCGGCTAGGAACTGAAGCCAAAAAGAGGACCAGAAAGCCCGGGTGTATATCCCGGTCAGGTTAAGCGTACCGAAGCATTCGCCCTGCACCTAGTAGAGCCTAGATTTCACCCCCAGCAAGTGTGCTTTTAGCTGTATTTTGTGTATTCATTGTGTTGTACGCGGGTTTACCCGAATAAACTGCATTTTGTTCTTACCACCTTGTTTGCCTAGCGAATGATCCCGGTAAAAATAATTGTAAAATCTCCTGGTCTCCCGTGAGAGACATTAGGGAAGGCCTAGTGATGTCACGGCCACGCCTCCCCGTCACGAGCGATCTAAAGTCCACAGATCACTCAGGCGACAGGCGCGCACAACGCCATGTGCTCTGTCGCACACGCACTATATCACACAGCAGAAGCCAATGCAAATTATCGACTATGGGGACATACTGTAGTACATGGCACAGCACCCCAAACCCACCTTAGCAACCTTGATACCCTCTACAATTCAATATGTCGCTTTGTCCTCCAATGCAACGACAACACACATCACTGCGAAATGCTCAAAGAACTAGATTGGTCATCACTAGAGTCTAGGCGCAAAGTTCATCTTTCCTGTCTTGCCTTCAAATACTTTCTCGGCAAGCTACCCACCTATCTGAACAAGCTCCTCACCCCTACCACGTGTAGCACTTATCATCTGAGATCAGACTCCAACAGACTGCTCATGGTCCTAAGGTTCAACAAAGTATCCGTCCGCTCCTCCTCATAGGCCTTCATTATACCACCGGCGGCGGGACACGCACGCTACCTCAATGCGATGCGCTGCCCGAAACTTGCACTGCAGGCAGGAGGCATCGGGAGGCGAGGCCATGATGTCACGTGAGTGGTTCAGTCTCATTGGCTGAACCGCTCACATGACGCGGCCATCGCTCCAGAAAATAAAATTCTTGGATCTGTTCGAAAATTTGCGCACTTGGCCGCCTCGTTGGTCACCCATTCTTAGTGTGCGCTCATAGGAAAACTTTTATTTGTTTTGGTGGCGCACAACGTTCTGCGCTCCGCCGCTTCGGGTATAATCACGGCCTTACCGTGCACCCCAAAACTGGAACAACCTACCAGAGACTCTTGCAGATGCCACCAGTCTAAGTGCTTTCAAAACGAAGGCTGTCTCACATTTTAATCTGGTCTGTAACGGTTACATGCGCCTATCTTAATATATAAAATCGAATGGTTAGTGAGGTTAGTGCTATCTGCGGTGAATCTGATTGGTCCGTGATTCATTGGCCAAGAGGTACGCCCCACTGTGACATCACCTCCTTCACTCTCACACACTTGCAGTCACACCACACGCCCAGAACCTCTGAGGACTCCTTGGTACACAGTCACCCCCTCACACTCACACACTCAGTGTCACACTCAACACTACACACACTCACACTCAACCCTGTACACACACACACACACACTGTCACCCCTGTGTACACACACATTCACAGTCACCCCTGTGAAAGAACAACCTGTACACACACACACACACACACACACTCTCAGCCCTGGTCACCCCTGTGTACACACACACCCCCTACGCTCACCTCTCCCGGCGCTCCCGCTCCCCTCATCTCCATCCCCGGCGGGGGAACAGGCAGCGGACCTCGCGGCGCCTCATCTCCATCCCCGCGCAGCGGACCCCCTTCCTCCCTCGCGATGCGCCTAAGATGGCGGCGGCGCCGAGTGAGATGTCCCTGTGCACACGCGCGCACATTACACCCCCTCCGCTCACCTCTCCCGGCGCTCCCGCTCCCCTCATCTCCATCCCCGGCGGGGGAACAGGCAGCGGACCTCGCGGCGCCTCATCTCCATCCCCGCGCAGCGGACCCCCTTCCTCCCTCGCGATGCGCCTAAGATGGCGGCGGCGCCGAGTGAGATGTCCCTGTGCACACGCGCGCACATTACACCCCCTCCGCTCACCTCTCCCGGCGCTCCCGCTCCCCTCATCTCCATCCCCGGCGTCGGAACAGGCAGCGGACCTCGCGGCGCCTCATCTCCATCCCCGGCGGGGGAACAGGCAGCGGACCCCCTTCCTCCCTCGCGATGCGCCTAAGATGGCGGCGGCGCCGAGTCAGAAGATGGCGGCGGCCGGAAGTACTTCCCTCGCGGCGCCGAGTGAGAAGATGGCGGCGGCCTGAAGTACAGGTAGGTGTCGCGTGTGTGTCGCTCTAGGTGACGTGTGTGTGTGTGTGTGACAGTGTGTGTGTGTGACACTGTGTGTGTGTGTGACACTGTGTGTGTGTGTGTGACACTGTGTGTGTGTGACACTGTGTGTGTGTGTGTCTCACACTGTGTTGCCTTTCACGCCCCCCCGCCTTTCACGCCCCCCCCCCGCCTTTCACGCCCCCCCCCCGCCTTGCACGCCCCCCCCCGCCTTGCACGCCCCCGCGCCTTTCACGCCCCCCCCGCCCCCCCCCCCTGCCTTTCACGCCCCCCCTGCCTTTCACGCCCCCCCCCTGCCTTTCACGCCCCCCCCTGCCTTTACCCCCCCCCCTGCCTTTCACGCCCCCCCTGCCTTTCACGCCACCCCCTGCCTTTCACACCCCCCCTCACGGCCTCCGGGCAACGCCGGGTATATCAGCTAGTAATATATATATTATCTCTAACTGTGCATGCAATGTCTTGTATATAATGTATACCATGTTCACTTAATGTAACTATGGATTTGTAACCATGTATCTGTCATCATAACTCTGTGCCCAGGACATACATTGAGAGTTACCTCTCATTTTCAAGTATTGCTTCCTTCCTGGTAAAACATTTTATAAATAAATAAAATATCCGAGGCCTAAGGAGCGAACACATGATTAGGAAATGCAGGAGGGGGGCGCAGGACCCTCCAGGACTGAATGGGTGAAAATCCCTCAGCTGCCCCAGGGACATCAACTTTAGGATTTCCTGTACAAGTGTACAGGCATACCCCGGTTTAAGGACACTCACTTTAAGTACACTCGCGAGTAAGGACATATCACCCAATAGGCAAACGGCAGCTCGCGCATGCGCCTGTCAGCACGTCCTGAACAGCAATACCGGCTCCCTACCTGTACCAAAGCTGTGCGCAAGCGGGGAGACTATAGAGACTGCTACACATGCGTTATTTACATCAGTTATGCGCGTATATGATGATTGCAGTACAGTACATGCATCGATAAGTGGGGAAAAGGGAGTGCTTCACTTTAAGTACATTTTCACTTTACATACATGCTCCGGTCCCATTGTGTACGTGAATGCGGGGTATGCCTGTACCACCTGATAAGATTACACAAATAATGCAATAAATTGCACCCATTTAAGAAATATAGCGCTGTGCCATTTGTTCAAATAGAGCTGCGTTAACGTTCTGCCACTGTTAACCTGCGTTAATAGATGCGACCAAATCTGTACATCATTTTCTTTTACACTACATTAAGGTGAGACTATAATTACACGTTTATAATGTGAGGTCTATGAGCTGAAAGCGCAGCTTAGTGCAGGGGTGAGCAAACTTTTTATGCCGAGCCCCCCTTTTTATCCATAAAATTTCTCGGGCCCCCCCTGGCTGACGTAATCAAAATCACATGAAAAAAAAAAAACCTTTATTAAACGGTATACAATATAAATCCAAATATGTCTATAAATACTTACATATTTCAACAGCTCGCGCTTGCAAAATTAGGCTGCGTCCACGCTGCCGCTGAGAGCGGTGACATCACCAACTCTCCAAGCCTGAGCGCAGGGTGTCCTGCATCATTTTGCAAGCGTGGATCGGGGCTATTTGTGTGTGTGTGTGTGTGGCTGTGTGTGGCTGTGTGTGGCTGTGTGTGTGCATTGACTTCTGCTGAGCGCACTTCAAAGTCAATTTTGTTTGTCTCCCCAAGCGCTGAGCTTGGGAGAGCGTACGTGCACAAAGGCAATACTTTTGGGGGGCATTCATCCACCTCTTTGCTACCTCCCTTCCCTCTCCCCCCCTTTTTGTTTCTACCTTATTTATTATTTTTCCGTTTTCAATGTTTTCACTTTTTTTTTATTATTTCTGTACATTCATAGTGTGATTGATACAGTGGCAGCCGACCCTTTCCCTCGCAGAGGATCGCAGCGAAGCAGGTTGCCAGCGGAGGAGAGCAGGAACACAGCGCTATTGCAGGGCAGACACCGGGAGGGGCGTTTGACTTCACCGTGCTCGGGCGTGCTCCTCCCCGTACCTCCGAAGCCCCTGCGCGTGCGCACACACCATCACGAGGCCGCCACCTGCACTATCTTGTTCAGCCACCCGCACACATCTTCGGCTGCCCGCCTGTGCACATCTTATTGGCCGCCCCTCGCGTACAGCTTTTTCGTCCTCCCGCGCAAAGCGTCTGCCGGCCCGCGCACCCAGATTTCGCCCCCCAGTTTGCGCACCACTGCATTACAACACACACTCTCTCTCTCTCAATCAATCACCACATACACACACACACCACATACACACACACACAATCCCCCCCCCCCACACACACACACACACACACTCACTCCCCCCCACACACACACACACACACAATCCCCACACACACACACTCAATCCCCCCACACACACACTCAATCCCCCCACACACACACTCAATCCCCCCACACACACACTCAATCCCCCCACACACACACTCAATCCCCCACCCACACACACACACACAATCCCCCCCCCATACACACACACAAAATCCCCCCCACACACAAACACACCCCCCCCACACACAAACACACTCAATCCCCCCCATACACAATCCCCCCCCACACACACTCAATCCCCCCCGCACACACTTAATCCCCCCCCACACACACACACTCAATCCCCCCCATACACTCAATCCCCCCCCCACACACTCTCAATCCCCCCCCCACACTCAATCCCCCCACGCACACACTCAATCCCCCCCCACACACACACACAATCCCCCCCACACACACACACAATCCCCCCACACACATACACACTCAATCCCCCCCACACACACACACTCAATCCCCGCCCCCACACTCAATCCCCCCCACACACACTCAATCCCCCCACACACACACACACTCAATTCCCCCCCACACACACACTCAATCCCCCCCCCCCCCACACACACACACACTCAATCCCCCCCACACACACTCAATCCCCCCCCACACACACTCACTCAATCCCCCCCCACACACACTCAACCCCCCCCCCCCCACACACACACTCAATCCCCCCCCACACACACTCAATCCCCCCACACACACACTCAATCCCCCCCCCCACACACACACACACTCAATCCCCCCCACACACACACAATCCCCCCCCACACACACTCACTCAATCCCCCCCCCACACACACTCAACCCCCCCCCCCCACACACACTCAATCCCCCCCCCCCCACACACACTCAATCCCCCCCCCCCCACACACACTCAATCCCCCCCCCCCCACACACACTCAATCCCCCCCACACACACTCAATCCCCCCCCCCCATACCTTGTGACCTTGAGCAAGTCACGTTATCTCCCTGTGCCGCAGGCACCAAATAATAGATGTATGTGTAGGGATGTGGTAGGAGCCTCATATGTGTGTTCAGTTGGTGTTTTGACTGTTCAGGAGAGTCATGTGGAGGTCTGCGCTGATGCAATAGCTGTGAGTCTGTGCAGCTCAAGGCAGAGAAGCTCCGCTGAGGAACTACAACTCCCATGAGCTCCTGGGCAGTCACCTGACTTGAGGAGCCAATCGGAAGGCTAGAATTACGGGAGGAGGAAAGGGAAGCGTGGGGGAGAGGCTAGTCAGAGGGGATCTGGAAGGTAACGGAGGAGGGTGTATGCGTGCAGGGGGTCCGTGACCCGCCTGCATAGGCTAGCTTTACCCCGCAGGCCCTTAGGAGAAACCCCTGAGTCACAGTGTGCTGCTGTGCTGCAGGGACGGCCATAGTGCTAGCGATCAGTCACCTTACTGTGTACACAGTTAGGGACAAGCGTGCGGAGCAGGTTTGCTGGTGAGCTGCTTGGGACCAGACAGCTGCACTGCGGACATCCCAGACAAGCAAGGATTCGGCTGATCCTTTTCCAAGTATTACCGGTCACCGCCGTGACCGGAAGGTAGTAGATACGTCAAGTGCACCAACACCGGTCAACAGGCGCTGATCCCGCCTTAGGCGTAACTATAGGGAGACACTAGCGAGTACACACCGCTATCGTACTATTACACGGACACGGTGTGTGGGGCACGCGGTGACGGGATAGAGACACTCATAAGAGCGTGGCTGAGCCACTATTGTACAGGACAATATTCCCTAGGGGTGTGGCCGAGCCACTGATGTTAGAAGGACATTATCCGTTAGCGGTGTTAGGGTATGATAGAGTATAAGTATAGTGTTATAAGATAAGTGTTTGCATATTGGGTTATTGCCACGGTTCATATAGAGTATAAGTTTATTATTGCACATAGTAAAGTTGGTTGCACGCATTGTATCGGTGTGTTTCTTGCCCAGGGGAATCTTACATGACGGTGATCCTGGGTAAGTGGAGGCGCTGCGCTAATAAGTGTTACCCAGGCTCCCAGCTAGCGGAGGCTCAGATCTCCTGGAGCCGCAGGTGCGCGCAGTTACCCAAAGTCGCTTAGAGTGTCAGAAAAAGGGCTACAAATGTCTTTTTTTATATAGCGCCATTAAATGTACATAGCGCTTCCCAGCAGTAATACATGTGACAATCATATAAATTACAAATAACAGGTCATGGGAATAAGTGCTTCAGACATAGATTGTAAGCTCTATGGGGTAGCGGCTCGCGCCTGCAAACATTCTATGTACAGCGCTGCATACACTGGCGGTGGAAACATTACTACTGTTTTATATCAGACCTGACTGCTGATATAAACAGGACTTTAAAATCAGTTGCGATTCATAGAAAACCAGTGTGATCTGCCTGGCTTCTATCTAGGTGACGCTAGAGGGTGAGAGGGTGAGAGGCTGGTGTTGCTGTTTAGGGGGCGGGAGAAGAAATCATGGCGCCCTCCTCCCGTGTGAGGCAGGACAGTGATAGCCACGCGCGGACCCCCCGGTTACCTGGCTGCAGGCAGGGCTTGCGGACCCCCCGGTTACCTGGCTGCAGGCAGGGCTTGCGGACCCCCCAAATACGTGGCTGAAGGCAGGGCTTGCGGACCCCCGGTTACCTGGCTGCTGGCAGGGCTTGCGGACCCCCCGGTTACCTGGCTGCAGGCAGGTCTTGCGGACCCCCCGATTACGTGGCTGCAGGCAGGGCTTGCTGACCCCCCGGTTACCTGGCTGCAGGCAGGGCTTGCGGACCCCCCAGTTACGTGGCTGCAGGCAGGGCTTGCGGACCCCCCGGTTACCTGGCTGCAGGCAGGGCTTGCGGACCCCCCGGTTACCTGGCTGCAGGCAGGGCTTGCGGACCCCCCGGTTACCTGGCTGCAGGCAGGGCTTGCGGACCCCCCCCCGGTTACCTGGCTGCAGGCAGGGCTTGCTGACCCCCCGGTTACCTGGCTGCAGGCAGGGCTTGCGGACCCCCCCGGTTACCTGGCTGCAGGCAGGGCTTGCTGACCCCCCGGTTACCTGGCTGCAGGCAGGGCTTGCGGACCCCCCGGTTACCGGGCTGCAGGCAGGGCTTGCGGACCCCTCGGTTACCGGGCTGCAGGCAGGGCTTGCGGACCCCCCGGTTACCTGGCTGCTGGCAGGGCTTGCGGACCCCCCCGGTTACCTGGCTGCAGGCAGGGCTTGCGGACCCCCCAAATACGTGGCTGAAGGCAGGGCTTGCGGACCCCCGGTTACCTGGCTGCTGGCAGGGCTTGCGGACCCCCCGGTTACCTGGCTGCAGGCAGGTCTTGCGGACCCCCCGATTACGTGGCTGCAGGCAGGGCTTGCTGACCCCCCCGGTTACCTGGCTGCAGGCAGGGCTTGCGGACCCCCCAGTTACGTGGCTGCAGGCAGGGCTTGCGGACCCCCCGGTTACCTGGCTGCAGGCAGGGCTTGCGGACCCCCCCCCGGTTACCTGGCTGCAGGCAGGGCTTGCTGACCCCCCCGGTTACCTGGCTGCAGGCAGGGCTTGCGGACCCCCCCGGTTACCTGGCTGCAGGCAGGGCTTGCGGACCCCCGGTTACCTGGCTGCAGGCAGGGCTTGCGGACCCCCCCCGGTTACCTGGCTGCAGGCAGGGCTTGCTGACCCCCCGGTTACCTGGCTGCAGGCAGGGCTTGCGGACCCCCCGGTTACCGGGCTGCAGGCAGGGCTTGCGGACCCCCCCGGTTACCGGGCTGCAGGCAGGGCTTGCTGACCCCCCGGTTACCTGGCTGCAGGCAGGGCTTGCGGACCCCCCGGTTACCTGGCTGCAGGCAGGGCTTGCGGACCCCCCCGGTTACCTGGCTGCAGGCAGGGCTTGCTGACCCCCCGGTTACCTGGCTGCAGGCAGGGCTTGCGGACCCCCCGGTTACCGGGCTGCAGGCAGGGCTTGCGGACCCCTCGGTTACCGGGCTGCAGGCAGGGCTTGCGGACCCCCCGGTTACCTGGCTGCTGGCAGGGCTTGCGGACCCCCCCGGTTACCTGGCTGCAGGCAGGGCTTGCGGACCCCCCAAATACGTGGCTGAAGGCAGGGCTTGCGGACCCCCGGTTACCTGGCTGCTGGCAGGGCTTGCGGACCCCCCGGTTACCTGGCTGCAGGCAGGTCTTGCGGACCCCCCGATTACGTGGCTGCAGGCAGGGCTTGCTGACCCCCCCGGTTACCTGGCTGCAGGCAGGGCTTGCGGACCCCCCAGTTACGTGGCTGCAGGCAGGGCTTGCGGACCCCCCGGTTACCTGGCTGCAGGCAGGGCTTGCGGACCCCCCCCGGTTACCTGGCTGCAGGCAGGGCTTGCTGACCCCCCCGGTTACCTGGCTGCAGGCAGGGCTTGCGGACCCCCCCGGTTACCTGGCTGCAGGCAGGGCTTGCTGACCCCCCGGTTACCTGGCTGCAGGCAGGGCTTGCGGACCCCCCGGTTACCGGGCTGCAGGCAGGGCTTGCGGACCCCTCGGTTACCGGGCTGCAGGCAGGGCTTGCGGACCCCCCGGTTACCTGGCTGCTGGCAGGGCTTGCGGACCCCCCCGGTTACCTGGCTGCAGGCAGGGCTTGCGGACCCCCCAAATACGTGGCTGAAGGCAGGGCTTGCGGACCCCCGGTTACCTGGCTGCTGGCAGGGCTTGCGGACCCCCCGGTTACCTGGCTGCAGGCAGGTCTTGCGGACCCCCCGATTACGTGGCTGCAGGCAGGGCTTGCTGACCCCCCCGGTTACCTGGCTGCAGGCAGGGCTTGCGGACCCCCCAGTTACGTGGCTGCAGGCAGGGCTTGCGGACCCCCCGGTTACCTGGCTGCAGGCAGGGCTTGCGGACCCCCCCCCCGGTTACCTGGCTGCAGGCAGGCTTGCTGACCCCCCCCGGTTACCTGGCTGCAGGCAGGGCTTGCGGACCCCCCCGGTTACCTGGCTGCAGGCAGGGCTTGCGGACCCCCGGTTACCTGGCTGCAGGCAGGGCTTGCGGACCCCCCCCGGTTACCTGGCTGCAGGCAGGGCTTGCTGACCCCCCGGTTACCTGGCTGCAGGCAGGGCTTGCGGACCCCCCGGTTACCGGGCTGCAGGCAGGGCTTGCGGACCCCCCCGGTTACCGGCTGCAGGCAGGGCTTGCGGACCCCCCGGTTACCTGGC
Organism: Ascaphus truei; assembly: GCF_040206685.1. NCBI lineage: Eukaryota > Metazoa > Chordata > Amphibia > Anura > Ascaphidae > Ascaphus > Ascaphus truei. The sequence continues at coordinate 220,479 of NW_027456965.1, forward strand.
TGCAGGCAGGGCTTGCGGACCCCCCCGGTTACCCTGGCTGCAGGCAGGGCTTGCGGACCCCCCGGTTACCTGGCTGCAGGCAGGGCTTGCGGACCCCCCCGGTTACCTGGCTGCAGGCAGGGCGTGCGGACCCCCCGGTTACCTGGCTGCAGGCAGGGCTTGCCCTTGGGCACCCGGTCGGCCCCGCACACGGTGAAGGTGTGAGTGTCGTCGCTCAGCCGCACGGTGACGCCGCACTCGGGCCGTACGTGCAGCACCCGGCCCTGCATCCACACCAGGCCCACCTCCAGCCCTGCCGGCTCCTTTCTCCAGCCAGAAGGAACCGGGCCGCCGCCGCACGCATTCCCTCAGCAGCCCCGCTAACATCTTCACCGGCGGGGAGGTAACCTGGAAGCCGGGCCGCGCTGCAGGCCGATCTCCGGCGGCCGCCATGGTCGCCATGGAGACAGCAAAACTGGCGCGCCTTTTCTGACATTGACAGGGGACCAATCGCGGCTCCTGTACGAGAGCAGCAACCAATCATAGGAGAGGGGGGCTGGGCTGGTGACCCTGCATTAACCCCTTCCAGGCTGTTAGTGTGACAACCCTCTATAAAGACGTGTCTCTGTGTAATAAACCAATGTCAGAACAATACATGGCGCGCCTGTGTTTGTGTTTATTAAGCAGCAGTGTCACATATTCCAACATCTTTTTATAAATGTCAGGGGTCAAGTCTGCACTATGTCTGACCCCCATACAGGGGAAAGTGGTTCTTGGGTGAGCCATACTCCAGCTAACAGTAAACAATAATAATAATGACAACAACAAATATAATAAAGTTAATCTTATACTATACTAGCTGAGAGACCGGCGTTGCCCGGATGTAATTTTGGGGGGGCGTACGACAGGGTTAGGCTTCCCCCCCCCCCCTTGACAGCTAGGTGGGTGACTGAGTTGACTGAGTGTGTGGGTGACTGGGTGGGTGTGTGACACTTGACTGAGTGGGTGGGTGGGTGACTGAGTGGGTGGGTGACTTTGGGTCGGTTTGACTTTGGGTCATGGGTGGGTGACTTTGGGTCGGTGGGTGGGTGACTTTGGGTCGGTTTGACTTTGGGTCGTGGGTGTGTGACTTTGGGTCGGTGGGTATGTGACTTTGGGTTGGTGGGTGGGTGACTTTGGGTCGGTTTGACTTTGGGTCGGTGGGTGGGTGACTTTGGGTCGGTGGGTGACTTTGGGTCGGTGGTTGGGTGGGTGAGTTGGGTCGGTGGGTGGGTGAGTGGGAGACTGACTGGTGGGTGAGTGACTGACTGGGTGGGTGAGTGACTGGGTGGGTGAGTGGGTGACTGACTGGTGGGTGAGTGGGTGACTGACTGGGTGGGTGAGTGAGTGACTGACTGGGTGGGTGAGTGGGTGACTGACTTGGTGGGTGAGTGGGTGACTGACTGGGTGACTGACTGGGTGGGTGAGTGGGTGACTGACTGGGTGGGTGAGTGGGTGGCTGGGTGGGTGAAAGTGACTGGGTGGGTGTGTGGGTGACTGGGTGACAGTGCGTGGGTGGGAGACGGTGTGTGACTTACCTTGACCCCGTGGCATCTGGCTGGGGCAGGAGGTGAGTTCGGGAAGCTGGGGGGCAAGAGTGGCAGGAGTCCCGCGCCGCGTTTCCCCTCTCCGGTAGCGGCGCACGTGATGGGGAGAGCAGGAGGCCCGGCCCGCGCTTCCCCTCTCCGGTAGCGGCGCACGTGATGGGGAGAGCAGGAGGCCCGGCCCGCGCTTCCCCTCTCCGGTAGCGGCGCACGTGATGGGGAGAGCAGGAGGCCCGGCCCGCGCTTCCCCTCTCCGGTAGCGGCGCACGTGATGGGGAGTCCCGCGCCACGCTTCCCCTCTCCGGTAGCGTCACACGTGATGGGGAGTCCCGCGCCGCGCTTCCCCTCTCCGGTAGCGGCGCACGTGATGGGGAGTCCCGCGCCGCACTTCCCCTCTCCGGTAGCGTCACACGTGATGGGGAGTCCCGCACCGCGCTTCCCTCTCCGGTAGCGGCGCACGTGATGGGGAGTCCCGCGCCGCACTTCCCCTCTCCGGTAGCGGCGCACGTGATGGGGAGAGCAGGAGGCCCGGGCCGCGCCGCGAGGGGGAAGGAGCCTGGAGTTTGCTGCTGAGCAGCAGGGCCGCGCTTCCTCCGCGGCGCACGGTGAGGGTGATGGTGCGGCTGGGGATGTTGCGGAGCGTGGGGATTTGGGTGAGGTGGGGAGGGGGGAGAGAGTGAGGGGCACCGGGAGAGGAGGGGCACCGGGAGAGGAGGGGCACCGGGAGAGGAGGGGGGGGGGGGGGTGTGGAAGGTGAGCTGCGGTCCAACTGACGGGGGAGAGTGTGTGTCCCTGTGTGTGTGTGTGTGTCCCTGTGTGTGTGTGTCCCTGTGTGTGTGTATGTGTCCCTCTGTGTGTGTGTCCCTGTGTGTGTGTGTCCCTGTGTGTGTGTCCCTGTGTGTCCCTGTGTGTGTGTCCTTTGGCCGTCACTCCGCCTCAGGCCAATGAGAGGTGTGCGGGGCGGCCCAAGGGACCAATGAGATTTCCCCTAGGGACACCGGACATCCAGGCAGGCAGGCAGGCTGGCATGCATGCATGCAGGCAGGCAGGCATACAGTGCTTTCACTAATATAGTATAAGATTAGTGAAAGCACTGTATGTTTGCCTGCCTGGATGTCCGGTGTCCCTAGGGGAAATCTCATTGGTCCCTTGGGTCGCCCGCCCCCGCACACCTCTCATTGGCCTGAGGCGGAGTGACGGCCCACACACACACACACACACAACACAGCAGCTCTATACACACACACACACACACACAACACAGCAGCTCTATACACACACACACACACACACAACACAGCAGCTCTATACACACACACACACACACACAACACAGCAGCTCTATACACACACCACACAACACAGCAGCTCTATACACACACACACACACACACAACACAGCAGCTCTATACACACACACACAACACAGCAGCTCTATACACACACACACACAACACAGCAGCTCTATACACACACACACACAACACAGCAGCTCTATACACACACACACACACACACAACACAGCAGCTCTATACACACACACACACCCTCTGTCCGCCCCCCTCCCCCCCCCCCCTCACGTGCGCCATCCTGCACTGGCTCCGGACGGGAAGCGCGGCCCTCCTACCCCAGCCGCTCCCTTACCTCCCCGGCGCTACCACCCGCTCAGGTAAGTCACTGTGCGTCCCGCCTCAGCCTCAGGCCCACTGCGCGTCCCGCCTCAGCCTCAGGCCCACTGCGCGTCCCGCCTCAGCCTCAGGCCCACTGCGCGTCCCGCCTCAGCCTCAGGCCCACTGCGCGTCCCGCCTCAGCCTCAGGCCCACTGCGCGTCCCGCCTCAGCCTCAGGCCCACACAGGGCGCTTTTCTACGCCGCTCAGCCAGACGCCACATCGAGCGGGCGCCGGGGGGGGGGGGGGGGGGAGCGTGAGTCTTAGGCCCACACAGCGCTTCCTGCAGCCGCCTGCACGCCTCACTCAGCAGGACGGCACATCGGGGGACCAAGCGGCCGCCGGGGGGGGGAGCGCGAGTCACAGGGAACGGGGGGGGGGGGGAGTCACGGGGAACGGGGGGGGGGGGGAAATGCCCATACATAAATTATGACAATACATATGCCCACCGCTCTCCACCC